>NC_069087.1:5225667-5511407 GCF_947172395.1 Bicyclus anynana | reverse complement strand
AATTTGAATTTGGATTTGACGATCGTGTCCTAGATCGACGGCCCCGATCAAAAAGCGTTTTCTTTTCTGTTTTCTGTTCTGAAAATTGTAACCATACAGACACAATTTCCGAACCCTGAGCTGTTACTGAAAATTTCTTAGAACTTAGCTCTGCTAACCGAAAATAACCAGGTAGTGATACTTCTAATCGTAATCAATGGATTATTGAATCAGTAGAGAGTAGAGAGTAAAGAGTAGAGAGGTACATTAGTAGAACTACTATAAAATTATTAATATTTTCAATTCACAATTCGTATCACAGACTATTTCCTAACGTAGTAGGTAAGTAAGTATTTTTTAGCGGTAAAATTATTTTATTTATGATATTAAAAATATCCTCATTGCTGTACAGCATATATTATTTTATTGATTCAATGATTTATACTTAGTTGGTATATGATTGGAAAGAGCGTCTAGAATTAGAATTATAATCATTTTACATAATATTTTTAGCGTTAATCTTGCTAAAATATTATGTAAAATGTGCAGATTCTAATTTTAGTTTAATCTTGCGTTATATGCGAGAAATTGTGTTTTAGATTATTTGACTATTCATACGGTTGTATGAATCGCTGTGTGTAGGTAGGTACACTGCATCAAAAATTATCTCAATTTGAAAAATTGCGATATTCGTTTCACAAAATGAATTTCAAACGTGTACATCGGAACATTTGTTGCAGGAATAAAATTTTATTATCTCTCAGGTGATTGGACGGCGCGGGCGGCGGCGCGTCGTTAAAGTTTACATATTCGTGTGCGGGGTTATTCTGTGGCACGTCTCTTGTAGTCACAAATTTTTATCAGCGCTGACGTGGCGTTGTTTTCATGGACTTAATAATAAGCTAGACGCTTGTTTATTTTGATGTTCATGCTTAGAATCTAGTAGTAGAGCTCTATCTAAGGTAAGTTGACGGCCTCTGTAGCACAGTGGAATGCGCGGTGAATCTACAAGACGTAGGTCCTGGGTTCGATACCCAGCTGGGCCGATTGGGGTTTTCTTAATTGGTCCAGGTCTGGCTGGTGGGAAGCTTCGGCCGTGGCTAGTTACTACCCTACCGACAAAGGCGTACCGCCAAGCGATTTAGCGTTCCGGTACAATGTCGTGTAGAAACCGAAAGGAGTGTGGATTTCATTCTACTGCTAACAAGTTAGCCCGCTTTCATCTTACAGTGCATCATTACTTACTATCAGGTGAGATTGTAGTCAAGGGTTAGTTTGTAGAGATTAAAAACATAATAATAATAATAAAGTTCATCTGGTACTTCCGTCTACAACACCCGTCGATAAAGTTTACATATTTGTGTGCGAGGGAGTATTCTGTGTCTTTTGAAGTCACAATTTTTTTGTCAGCGCTGACAGCGTTGTGCCCACGGATTTATAATAGCTAACTTAAGCCTAAAAGTTTGTCATGCTCTTACCATGAGTAAATCATAGACTTTGGACTGTGATGGCTTTGGAAGATAGCGAGTTTCAAAGACCCTCAAATGAATGTGAATCTATAATCTAATTACATGGAGACATGTCTATAATTGACAATCCCATAGTTTAGTGGCAACCCTTGTAGAAATAAAGCATGGGAGTTGGACTGGGCGAGCTCTATAAAATACTGCTAATGTAGTAATGAACAAAAATAAAAAGAGCGAGGGAACGACGCATGACGTCATCTTTTTTCGAGTGTGCAGCCGTCTCCATCGAATTATAAGATGTTGTCACGTCAAAAAAAAATTAGGCTAAAATAGGACGTGGGTGAAATTGAACTCTAAACTGTAATAAATGTATCAAACTGTATATTATTTTAATATGTGCGCTTTCAAAGGCTCTTAACAAAATCTTTCAATGTTATGAAACCATTTGCATTTATATTTGCATAGAAAATATTGAATCCGACTAGACATAACATACTGTGTAAATTATTCAGAAAGGTTGATATTAATTTTTTGATTAAACATGATAGTGTTTTGTTAATTCCAATTGAAATTCATTTGTTTCAAACAAGTTTCCATTCAAATATAATCTAAACAAGTACCGTTGAAATGTTAAGTAAGTAGGTATGTTAGTGGTGACTCTACCACTGCTTCTAGAAGCAAATCGAAAAACAAAAAAAATCTTTTTCTTTTTTTAATCGGGTAAGTGCGATATCAACTCATATGAAGATTAATTATCTTATATATGTTTTTTTTCGGAATATGACACACGGTACAGCCAGCAAAAAAAAATTCGTAGTTTGCCATTGTTCCTTATGAGTGACTCCCATGTTTAGATTTTGTTTGTAGGCCAGTAAACAAAAATTAAACAGTGTTTACGAATAAAAATACATGTGGTAACTCATTCGACTCGTCATGACGTCTAGAAAAATGTGCAAAAATTTCAGACCCGCACATATACAATCGCAAAAGTTATAAATAATTAAAGATTTTTAAAAATCACAGGTTCATTTCACAGCTCTGCGTGTCACAAGAACACTTAACTTCAACTAAATCGGTCTAGAAAATTCGAAGAAAATCGACTGTAACGGACAGACAAACACGCAAGTGATTCTTTAATCCGTTTTTGTAATTAATAAAAGTAATAAAACATATTATTGCTTATTGTGATATACTCCCGACCGTATTGCTTTTTTGGCCACAGCGGCCAATCTCATGGTGAGAATAACCATATAGGTACGCAGGAGATATTACAGTGCACAAATATGTACTCCACACAGGTGCACTCTCTGTTTCCTCACTCTCATAGTGCGATGGGACGGCAGACCGACACAACTGGTGAAAGATCAGGCTTTACGTGCTCTCCGAGGCACGGGGTACCAACACCGTCAACTTCCCTTCTCCAGGCTGCTAATAAAATATTTCTTGTAAGAAAAATCCCAATAACTTATTTTTTTTATTGACCTTACCCAAGATTCGAACCCTGGACCTCAATGTCCGTAGTTGAACCAGCTAAACACGTGTGAAAATAAACACAAAGTAACTAAACAGTACAAGTTCAATGCCAAACCTTAGCCTCAAGTAATAATTTCAGTTTTATTTGCATTGCCGACGAGTCACGCATTGTAAGAACTTACCTACAGGAAATGCATGCAAGTTTACTGCCCGTTAGGTAATAACATTCCATTTTTTATTTTACTGTGTTTAACAAATTTATTTTTGCAAGTAAACTTTTTGCTAATAGGCTAAGAGTCTACAATAGACAGAAATATCTCAATTCAATTCAATTCTTTATTTGCTAAGAACACTCAAATGTATTTGGCCATTTTTGGCAAACAAAAATTTATATTTAAGACGGAAAATTTATATTTAACGGGAATATTGGTCATAGTTATATGGTGAATATTCTTTAAAAACATTTTAAAGGACAAGTTTGTGAGCTTATAGAGGGTAATCTTTGGATCTACTGACCCGCACTTTAAAATTATTTTTTTTTAATTATTTTTTATTAAAAATTTAAATTTTTTACGTTATTTGTGAGTATCTTAAGCAATATTTTATTTCCGTATAATAGGGGAACTACGCGGGTGAAGCCGCGGAGCGTCTGCTAGTGATATCATAATGCAGAGTTTTGTGTCATTTGCTTATCTATACTAATATTATAAAGCTGAAGAGTTTGTTTGTTTGTTTTATTGAGCGCGCTAATCTCAGGAACTACTGGTCCGATTTGAAACATTCTTTCAGTGTTAGATAGCCCATTTATCGAGGAAGGCTATAGGCTATATTTTAACATATTTTAAGGAAGGCTATAGGCTATATTTTAACATAACATATTTTAACACCCGTGTAATTCCGTAATTCCTGTGGGAACGAGAACCACGCAGGTGAAACCGCGCGGCGTCTACTAGTCATTCATAAGTATTAATGGAAGTATAATTGGTTTTTTATCAAACGAACCGATTAATTCCCTCAATCTTTGGATATTGATACTGAAAGCAATCAAAAATTTATCAAGCGAAAAATGAAGTTTGTCTTTATGATACTGCATTTACTTTTAATATTTAAAGGATATTATTTTAGACCCAATATATTATTTAATCAGCCGAGCCGTGATAGCCCAGTGGATATGACCTCTGCCTCCGATTCCGGAGGGTGTGGGTTCGAATCCGGTCCGGGGCATGCACCTCCAACTTTTCAGTTGTGTGCATTTTAAGAAATTAAATTTCACGTGTCTCAATCGGTGAAGGAAAACATCGTCAGGAAACCTGCATACCAGAGAATTATCTTAATTCTCTGCGTGTGTGAAGTCTGCCAATCCGCATTGGGCCAGCATGGACTATTGGCCTTACCCCTCTCGTTCTGAGAACTCGAGCTCAGCAGTGAGCCGAATATGGGTTGATGACGGCGATATTATTTAATATTGGAGAAAATATATTTAACAATATTTAAGACTGATGTTGTCCTCAATTTGATTTAATCACACACTAATATCTTTTAGGCGTAAGATGGTGTGTGTTTGTAAGTGTGTATGTTTGTTTTTCCTTTACGCCGCGGTTACTGAAGCGATTTGGCTAAAATTCGGAATGGAAATAGATTTTACTCTGGCTTAACACATAGGCTATTTTTCATCTTGGAAAAATCCATGGTTCCCGCGGGATTTCTAAAAAAACTGAATTCCACGCGGATGAAAAATTTAAGAGAAAATATTTTTTTCTTTAAGAAAGAAAGAAAAAACGTTTATTTTAAAATTGTGCCACACACCACAATGCCGAAGCACCGATGCCTTAAACACCTGAGCAAGGCAAGACCAAAACTTAAGTAGTAAAAGAACCAAACACCACACTGTCATGTTTGGCACAACCTTGAAAAAGGTATCAGCTCAGCATTTTGCATCCAACCAATTGCTGGAGCAAACAGCACTGATTTTCAGCCGATACCCTCATCCAGGTGACACCACGGATAAACACAGCCACGCAATTGATATTATATTAGTAATTCTGCTATTTGGTGCGGTGATCAATCTAATAAATCAAAGATGACGAACATCCGTTCAGCCGTTTTAATTAGAAATGTTGCAATCATGTGTTATATCTATAGGCTTTGTTATTCTGAGTCTATAGATATTTTTTAGACAGTTGAGAATGACTTGGATATTGTGGGACATCATATATTGTGGGATACCTACTAACTAGATCCAAGTAGCCTAGACGGTTTATTGCTAACATGGAATGGAATCAACCATTTTGTTTGTCCACCAAATTGGAATAGGAGTCTCGGTGCAATATGCGAAGGAATACAAGAAAAGACGAGTTTTTGTTTCATTGTGATCTGTGATCCCTTTTTTTTTTTTTTTCTGAGGTAAAAAGAAATTGAATTGAATGAAATTCATTTTCATTTCACTTCATTGTAACAATACTACGTCTGCTGCCCTACTCGATGTGTACTGTTTACCAATAGACAAATTAGAAATGAAGCTACAGCTTGGCAACTTCGTTCGTAACACTCTCGGTGGTCCGCGCGGGCGTGTAGCGATGAATGAAAAACCCAAAAAAAATATTAATTATATCTTATTGTCGTAAGCTTATTAATCGAATTTATTTTTGTTAATTTTTATTTTAATTAGAATTTATTTTTGTTAATTTTTATTATTATGAGTGAAATGACTAGCGATTTATACCCTATTTTTTTATTTGTTTGTTAGCAAACAGTACATAACATTCTGTATGTTAAATGAAACCCTTTCCTGAAATATGCATTTAAATAACGAAATACAATCTAACCTACCTGCCTAACAAAATTGGAACAGTAGTTTTCTTTTCTGTGAAAACTCTTCTATCAGTTCAGTTTTCGAAAACTTTCCTATTTTATAAGCAATTTTCTCAAATAATAATATAGTATATATAAATACTTAAGTTGCTCTTAAGTTAAGGCGTGAATGTCGTTTAAAAAAAAAACACGGTTAAATTCTAATTTCATTAAAAAATGAAGAGAAGAAATCTGCAACCATGTGTAATTTACCTCGTATTTAATTTGATAAAGGTTTTAATTATAAATGGCTATATATTGCAACATACCTAACGTACACAACCTGATAAGGCATGCAATTAAAACAACACAATTTCACGGTTTTGTAATGATTCGTGATGCGGTTTTTTAATTTATGCTGTTGCTACCTGCTATAACCAACTACAACGTCTATTTCGTCGTCATCAACCCATATTCGGCTCACTGCTGAGCTCGAGTCTCCTCTCAGAATGAGAGGGGTTAGGCCAATAGTCCACCACGCTGGCCCAATGCGGATTGGCAGTTTCCTCACGATGTTTTCCTTCACCGATTGAGACACGTGATATTAAATTTCTTAAAATGCACACAACTGAAAAGTTGGAGGTGCATGCCCCGGACCGGATTCGAACCCACAACCTCCGGAATCGGAGGCAGAGGTCATATCCACTGGGCTATCAAACGTCTATTTGGTATGTAAATATTCTATGGTGGTAAAAATGTTGTAGAATAAAGCTTAGATTATGGTGTATATGGGAAGACCTAGTAAGTTTAATTGGTAATAAATAGACCAAAGAACTGCTATATCAGTTTTTGGTTGGATAAATTAAAATGAATAAATTTTAAACCTTTTAGCTATTGCATAACTTTTATCACGAGCTTTGAGCGCGGCGATCTAAACAAGAAATTCCGTAACGAAAATAAACCTAACTAAGCTAAATTTATTTAGTTTCTCAATAAATTAAATTAAAATAAGAGTAAAAGTGGTACTGTAGTGTATGTATCTACTAAATAGATACCTATATTCACTGTCTCATATATACTCGGAGTGGAGTGTTGTGATGAAGCAGTGCATTTACTGCTATTACAGTAAGGACAAGGGACCTTACAGATACCTATCCATAATTGTCACCTCTCCTTTATGAAGGGTGGTCTTGCCCTAGTGGCCTGGTTAAATAGGCTGATAGTCTTAAGGACCTAAAAAATAGGAGTTAACGAACCTCGACTTTGTATGAAGCTTTCTTGCTAGTGCCAATTGTAGCTTTTAAACAATCATTCTGTTTTCAAAAATCTTTTTAACATAAAAATGGAACCGACTTCAAAGACATATTTCAGTTATTTAGATTTTAACATCAAATTACTTAACCGATTTTTATGAAAATGAAATGGGACCACTCTAGAAGTATACTCTGTCAAACAAGAAAAGAATTTTCAAAATTGGTTAGTAAATGGCGAAGTTATGAGGTAACAAACATAAAAAAACATACGCGTCGAATTAAGAACCAATTTTTTTTGGAGTAGGTTAAAAAGCTACGATTATTTTGACCACAAATACTTCTGATGAAATGGAAGAAAATATATTTACTATCTTTCATGTGCAAGTTTTCTTTGTTATAAAACCCCGCAAATGCGAGTATATACAATTATTTCTTCCAAGCTGTATATTCCCTGTTGGGGTTGTTACATGTCTTCCTGCTACGAGAGATAAGTAAACAAAGAATTTAAAATTGAGAAAAGCTCGCAAATAGAGGGAAAGCGTAATATTGTGTCTTTTGCATTTATAACAACTTGTGCAGTAAGTTTCTCGCATGTTATGTTTTCTGTGGTAATTTTCTTTTAACTATATTTTTCAGTGCCTAACTACTGTCAGTACTAACACTAAATATAATGAAAGTCACTGCATACTTTCATCTTTTATTCATAAGTGATATGTTACTAATATTAATATTGTAAATGCGAAAGTTTGTATGGATGTTTGTTTGGATGTTTGTTACTCTTTACCGCCGCTCTTTACTGAAGCGATTTGGCTGAAATTTGCAATGGAAATGGATTTTACTCTTACTTTTTATCCCGAAAAAATCCATGGTTTCCCGAGATTTGCGAAAACTGATGATTTTGATGATATGAATGTTTGTTACTCCTTCACGCTTCGAATACTGAACCGAATTAGCTGAAAATTCAATTTGGTATTGAGAACATTATAGCATGGATTAACACATAGCCTACTTTTCATCCCGGAAAAATCAATGGTTCCCGAAGGATTTGTGAAAAACTTAATTCCACGCGGACGAAGTCGCGGGCGTAATAAATGATAGATAATATTCGCAATAACATATTGCAAATAGGTTGCCTAAGTAAATTGCGGCAACATTTTTCATGCATAATCTAGGAAACCATGAACCATCAAATGCAATTTAATACATTTAAATTAAGCATGAAATTGTAGTCAAGGCCTAACTTGAAGTTTCGGCCACGGCTACCACCAAATCGAAGCGAAGAAGTGTCAAGACATTTAGTATATTCGTCTCTCAGAATACAGTTATAAAAAGGTTGGTCTGCCAAAACAGACTCGATCGGAGGCTCGCTTTATTCTATGAAAGACACCGAGGTACCGCAGCCAAGCGACTAATAGTCAGTGAAGAAATATTTGTATAAAAAAACCGCTGATGTTATTTTTCCTCGTTTCGGTATTTGCAAAGTAGCGAACTATTTATAAGATAGCTCAATGAACGTGGCATTACTTTCAATAGAAAGCATTCTTTCAGCGAGACGTCAAATTAAAAATAACGAGTGCAACAGATTAAAAAACAAAATGGATTTCCATCTTCAAAAGAGAAATCACTCCGAGCATCGGACGGAGAAATTTTATTTTCGCTTGTTTCGCTCTGGAATCCATTAGTTGCCGAATGAAAAAGGACGAATGATTCGCGACGAGCGTAGTTTTCAGCTCATCGGAGCTTAAGCTACTTGGGAGTCGCCCTTTCTAGGTACTATAGATTAATTAGCAGGAGAGACTGCTATTTGTAGATGCTACTAACTATTTTTCAAAGAGAATGTAATCCTTATTATTTTTAACAGTGAAAGTCTGACTGAGATGAGGATCGATGTACATTTACTTGTACATTGTACATTCTATCTACATGTATACTAATATTATAAATGCAAAAGTAGGTCAGAGAGCCGTGATAGCCCAGTGGATATGACCTCTGCCTCCGATTCCGGAGGAAAAGGGTTCGAATCCGGTCCGGGGCATGCACCTCCAACTTTTCAGTTGTCTGCATTTTAAGAAATTAAATATCACGTGTCTCAAACGGTGAAGGAAAACATCGTGAGAAAACCTGCACACCAGAAAATTTCTTAATTCTCTGCGTGTGTGAAGTCTGCCAATCCGCATTGGGCCAGCGTGGTGGACTATTGGCCTAAACCCTTTCATTCTGAGAGGAGACTCGAGCTCAGCAGTGAGCCGAATATGGGTTGATAACGAAAAGTAGGTCTGTCTGTCTGTTACCTTTTCAGGGCTTATCGGCTGAACTGATCAAGACAAATTTTGGTATAATGGTAAATGGGACCTTAAAGCAAACATAGGGTACTTTTTGACCCTAAAATAAAAATAGCAGGGAATTAAATAGGGGTTGAAATTCGTATTGAAAGTCCGTTTTTAAGAGTAACAATTTTAAAAATTTGTTCATAAATCATAAAAAAATTACGAAATATAATGATTTATTTATTGAAGATATACATTATTCAAGCATTTTAAAAATTCAACCCATAAAGTGGTGAAATAGGGGTTGAAAGTTTACATTGATTTCCACGAAGTTGCGGGCGTTCGCTAGTAGATTATACTCGTATAGCTAAGTTTACCCTTTTTTACCATACCGCATTCGCTTGCATAAAATCCCATGCCTTTTGAATCCAAAAAATCTCCATTTCCCATCCAAAAAATGCTAAAGGCGTTAACATTGAGGTTGATAGTAGGTATAAAAGGTGGGGATTCTTTCGGCTTTAATTTGGGACTTATTTTGTGAAAATCTCTGAAATATTCGTGAAGCGCAACAGTTCTGAATACAAAGTACTGTGTTTTTTCAGGTTATAAATCATCTAATTGCGTTCAGTTATTGCTTAAAATAATAGTATTTCAGAAAAACAAGAGAAGCCCTGTACAACGCAACGACCTAGCAATCTAAAATGGAAAAACGACCCCTAAAACCCACAAACCTGTTTTGAATTCTGTAACGATGTCAACCGTTTCTTTAAATATTAAAACAGTGCCTCTGTTTATATTTACTCTGCGGGTAATACGTCCAGTCGACATGGTTGACTTGTATTAGGGATAAGTGCTCCGAAGACATCGCGACGCCCGGCATAAAATCGTTGCGGATTACTGTTTTGGCTTATACCACCATAATACAGCGTTTTATCTCTTTATTTTGTACAGTTTTATGACAGTGTGTTAGCTAATTGAATTATTATATATTGTACTTGCGGATATTTACCTCTCCACGATTAATATTTACAACAATGGTAGAATGACCTCTCTGTCGCAGTTGGTAGTACTGGGTTTGTAATAGAGATTGCTTGGGTACATTTCCCAGCACGGTCAGTTTAGGATTTTATATTTTTTTAATTGGTGCAGGTCTGGTCTGGTGGTATGCATCCTTGGCTAGTTAACTAGGCAACCTTTATGCAATGTATCACTGTAAATATTATCTATCGTTTATTTCTTCTCACTAATAATTAATAACATATGAGGGTATTTGACTTTGGCTGGGCCAATTGAGATTTTCTTAATTAGTTCAGGTCTGGCTGGTGGGAGGCTTTGGCCGTGTCTAGTTACCACCCTACCGACTAAGACGTACCGCCAAGCGATATAGCGTGCCGTTAGGTACGATTTCGTGTAAATACATGGTGAAGGGGTGTGTATTTTCATACTCATCCTAATAAGTTAGCCCGTTTTCATCTTATATCGATGTTGAGAATAGTGTTCCGTAATGTCATAGTATAACACGTATTTTCTCTATATTGTTTATTGGATATCAAAAGAAAACATATCTCAAGTACTTAAAAACTTGGGCTTCATAGCAACCATGCAGTCTATATTAATTTGTAAAGCATGGTTGCCATGAAGTTAGACGAAAGCTTGGAAACAATGATCGCATTATCAAGCTTTAAGGATTTTTAGGTTTTTTAGGTCAAAAGGCTATGCTATCCATCTTTTCTTATATAAAAAAGAATTTCTGCTTATGTAGTTTACTCATTCCATTGTAGATGAAACTGTGTTGAAAACAAAAAGAGACCCTCGAAGGTTCGAATGGTATTCAAATAAATGAATCGAGCTATCCCTTTATACATTTTGTTTATCGCGTGTTCAAACGCCAACTTCAAAGCTTGGATTGCTGTGTGAGTTTGCAGCTCATATTATTTTTTTATTCGTGAATAATTTGAAGTTAAATGCTTCAACGTTATAAAGGTTGATGAAAATCTGGATTGTTGTTTTAGGTTCGAACTTTTTTTATTTTGCTTTTCATTACCCTGTTAGTAGAATAAAGATTTCGGCAACCACAAAGTATTGTTGTTTTCCAATATGTTGTCGGCCTTCGCAGTGGTATGGTGGATTTACAAGTCGGAGGTCCTGGGTTCGATCCCCGGCTGGGCCGATTAAGGTTTTCTTAATTGCTCCAGATCTGGCTGGTGGGAGGCTTCGACCGTGGCTAGTTACCACCCTACCGGCAAAGACGTACCGTCAGGCGATTTAGCGTTGCGGTACGATATTGTGTAGAAACCGAGAGTAGTGTGAGATTCATTTCACTCCGAAAAAGTTAGCCCGCTTGACCTTGACTACAATCTCACCTGATGGTAAGTGATGATGCAATCTAAGATGGAAACCGGGTAACTTGTTAGGAGGAGGTCGAAAATCCACATCCCATTCAGTTTCTACACGACATCGTACCGGAATGCTAAATCGCTTGCCGGTTATTTTTTGCCGGTAGGGCAAACTAGCCACGGCCGAAGTCTCCCACCGGCCAAAACACTCGTACTTTATTCCGACAACAGTGCAAGTAATATTTACATAGCGGGTAGTGAGTAAGCAGTGGCGTACACAAAACTTTTTACTAGGGTATGCACTATACATAATAATTGTGAAAAATGGGAATTTCTTGTACAATAAAGTTTCGTAGTGAGTCATCAAGGCAGGGCATTTTTGCATCTATGAACTGCACGCCACTGTGAGTAAGTATAGAACAAAGTATACTTTGTTCTAGCAATAGTGCACTTTAAATTAATAAAGAACGTACGAGTAGAAGATAATGAAATGGTCGGTTGTTGTACGCCTTCTACATTAATATTAAACGTGAAATGAATATAAAAGCAGAGGAATTTGGAATGCACAATTCTATTGCATAATTTTGAACACGTTGTAGGTACTTTCCAAAAAAAATTCGTAGTCAAGCACTATAACGTTATAATACTATTGTATTTATCCTATCCACAATTAGATTTAACAGATTTGTTTACTAGTAGTATAGGGGACAATTTTAAGGGACTGTATTTAGTACATCTCCTATATTATGATAAAAAAAATCGGTTGTCTGTTAAGTCGGTTTACTGACGATAGTTGAACGTGACAACGTCATAAGAAAATACTGATGGAATGGTCGCATATTTCCAAAGTAAATGTTCGTTTTTTAACCGACTTCAAAAAGGAGGAGGTTCTTAATAGTGTTTAATATATATTCATAGACCAGAATGTACTTTATTTATTGTAAAAAAAGTTGGCAACCCTAGAGCGAGGGCACGACGCATGACGTCATCTTTTTTCGAGTTTGCATCCGGCTTCATTGAATTATAAGACGTTGTCTCGTCAAAAAATAAACTACCGACCAAACTAATATTATTTACTAATAGTACCTATCGCCAGTTTTTTTTAGTGAAACTATTCGAAATTTTTTTTTTTATCACACTATTCGTACATTCGATTTCACTTTTGAATTGATATCGTTTCTAACAATAAACACATTGAAACATCAGTTTATCTAACTTTCATACAAGTTGTAATAACGAATGTTTATTTTATTTCCCAGTCGACCACATCTAGAGACATTTTAATTTATCATTCAGTCCTAACAAACAATGGCCGTCAGCTGTAAACATCTAGACCGCTATTATTCTTTATTTATTGAGAACTACGAGTATCTCTGTTTAGTCTCGGTATACGTTGAAGTCACTGATATAGCTCAGCGAGTCGCGAAGCTAAAGTGGCAATGGGCAGGCCATATAGTTCGAAAAGCCGATGGACGTTGGGGTCCAAAGGTGCTGGAATGGCGACCCCGCACCGGAAAGCGCATTGTTGGTCGACCCCTTAGTAGGTGGACCGAGGACATCAAGCGGGTTGCAGGGAGCCGCTGGATGCTGGCGGCTCGAGACCGCTTTGTTTGGAAGTCCATGCAAGAGACCTATGTCCAGCGGTGGACGTCCATCGGCTGTTAATGATGATGATGATGATGATAATGATGATGATGATGATGATGATGATGATGATGATGATGGTACGTTGAAAATTGAAATGCTACTTAGAACTTCTTCTAAAAATCTTCTTTAAAGTCCAAGTCAAAGTTCAATTATTTCAATTAGGCTTAGTTTAGAAGTACTTTCGAAACGTGGTAATAATATTATTAGATGATGGTGATAATAATTGGTCGAAAACATAAAATTAAAGTTACAAAGGTTCCAAATGCGCCTTAGTCCGAGAAGAGCACACAACAAACTCAGTCAGCTTTTATTTTTTGTTTATCACAATTTTACAAATTTATCAAGATGTGCAATTCAATGCCAAGTATTTTCGTCGTCTGAATAATCCTTAACATTATAATACGACTTTTCTATATGAATGCGTTTAATAAAAACTTTGAACTTATTAATAGACATACCTGTGGTTTCATGTGGCATTTTATTATATAAACGTATGCAATTAACCTTAAAAGAATTACTTTTTTCTTGGAACCTAGTGTGGTAAGAATTTTATTTTTATTTACGAGATTAATAATTACAATCACACCCTTTTTAAATTGCTTACGTTTTTATGAACATACAATAAATTTTCAAATGTCTACTGACTATACTAATTATAAAAAAAAAACATTCCCGTTTATGTGCTGCAGACATCCAAAGTTTAATTATTTTTGAATGGCTTATAACTGTACAGAAAAAAATACTAAACAAATATTCATGTAGGTATTATTGCTTGGTTCTTTTGTGTAGGTGTAAATTGCTTTGTGTACCTACCAAAATATATGTATTATGTACCTAACTATTCCCGTAACTAACACTAGAAGTACTTCCAGTGATGTCCTAAAAGTAAAAAGCGAAGGCGTGGCAGGCTTTGGAGTTTGGAAGCAGACATAAAGACAGCAGATATGTTCTGGATCACGGTGAAGAATGCAGTCCGGAAGACCTTTTCCGTGTAAAAGGATATAAAGAAAGGCGTTCCCCGTAACATTGCGTAAGAGCTAAAAATTATATAGGATCGTACCTATAGGATGGATTTGAAAAAAAAGTCAAATCGATCATCAATTTTCCCTAGTGGAATAATTTTCAATGGTTCACATTAACCCATTATGTTTACACTCCATTTCCTTTAAGTAAGCAAACGGAACTCAATTATACCAATACTTATTATGAAAATGCTTTAAGTACACAATAGTCGCGCACAAAGAGCAGCCTGTAGCTGTGTGACGTCATCGCGAGCTCTGACGTCAAAGCTTGCGTACATGTGGGTCAATAGAACGGCAGCTCTGCCCGGGGAGCACCCTGCGAGTGGAAATAGGTCACAACCCTAAAATCCGCCGCCTTATCCCGACGACTCCCGTACACGGCCGGGTTATTTTCAACACATTAAGCCCGACACTTTATCCGATATTTTTTATCTTTAAGGATACGGGGACGTATAATAAAAGAAATCCGCGGTCGTAAAGTGAGATTGTTTTATCTACGCTTCAATAACTTTTTGCGTGGAACAAAAGCTGACGGTTTTAGTCGTTTTTGCATCGTTTTTTAGCAAAGCTGTTACCGATTGTTCTATAACACTAGATGTATAGTTTCTTTGTTTTCTTGGCCTCTAGGTTATTGTGAAAGAAAATATAAGTTGCCAGTAGTAGGTAACAAAAAAATACAACCTAAAAGTCGATTTTTGCTAAAGAGTTCTTTTGTTTGATTGAACGTGCTAATCTCAGGAACCACTGGTGCGATTTGAAAAAATCTATCAGTGATAGATAGCCCATTTATTGAGGAAGGCTATTAGGCTACATATTATCCCCGTATTCCTACAGGAACAGGGACCACGCAGGTAAAACCGTGCGGCGTCAGCTTGTCTCCTCTAAGAGTGGGAAATCTGGATCTTAAGCCCACCAAAATTGGTCCAATTTGAACTCAGAAATCATTCAGCTTACTTAAAAGTATATTTTCATTTATCTACATGTAGAACTAACCTATTGCTTAGATATCCCATGAAATAAATAAACTACAGACAGAAACGAAACGAGATTTTATATAAGAGACGAATAGATACATAACAAACGTATCCTTGGGGATCGGAACGGGCCCAGGTGTTTAATAAAACTCCCGACTGCCGTGAAATATCGGAGCCACTTTGAAATTATTCGGACAAGTTTACAACCGCTAGTGGAGTTGAGTTGGTCTTTAATTTTATACTCGCTACCTATTCCCACCTGTTCTTTGTTAAATATGCTAAAATATACATTATATTCGTAATATATATTTTAGCATATCTAAATGTAAGGCAGTGAAATAGAACTTATCTTATCAGTCTATAGACGTTCACTGCTGGACATAGGCCTCTTGCATGGACCTCCAAGCACAACAATCTCGAGCCGCCAGCATCCAGCGGCTCCCTGCAACCTAGTTGATATCCTCGGTCCACCTAGTGGGGGCTCGACTTTTTACTAGTCAATTAAACTAAGACTGTAAATGTCAGACTAAAGTGTAGAGTTATTTGCTACGAACTCGTTGAGGAAGTACTGCCAATAAGCTTATTTCTGCTACCACGTAGCATTTCTGTCTTTGAGTGTAAACGGTATAGTTACAGGTAAAACTAATTATAGTTAAGGTTCACTTAACACCTCGGATTGACGCTTTGAGTACCTTTTTGTATGTGTCGCTTGCTTTAATTGAAATTATATTAAGGCAATTATGCACATTTGTCCGCCTCAATTTTGATGCGCTATTGCCATATCTCTAGTATAAAATATCGTTAGTAGTTAGTGTTAAAGTTGCACGTTTAAAGTTGTTAAAATACGGTCATAAAATTTCATTCAGATATAAGAAACCTGTCAAACCAGACCTTCGTTATTTTATTACAAGTTGAAAGTTTGTCCGCACTATTACATCATAGACAAGTGAAAACTATGCAGTTAAAATAATTTAAGCCGCAGAAGGTTCCTATTATATAGTCTTCGGAACCTATGGTTCCGAGACTTGGTCGCTAACTATGGGCCTCATAAGAAAGCTCAGAGTCACACAGCGGGAGACGGAATGAGCTATGCTAGGAGTATCTCTGCGCGATCGTATCAGAAATTAGGAGATCCGCAGAAGAACCAAAGTCATAGCTCAACATAGCTCAACGAGTTGCGAAGCTGAAGTGGCAATGAGCGGGGCACGGGGCATAGTTTGAAGAGCGGATGGACGTTGGGGTTCCAAAGTGCTGGAATGCCGACCCCGCACTAGAAAGCGCAGTGTTGGTCGACCCCCCCCCCCCAGGTGGATTGACAGGTGGCTCATCGTGATGTTTGGAAGTCCCTATAAAAAGGCCTATGTCCTGCAGTGGACGTGCATCGGCTGATATGATGATGATGATGAAGTCGCAGAAGAACCAGTCAAATATTTTTTTCTATCATACTTAGCTATCGAAAGAACATATACTGACCACAGCTTTTATAAAATCAAGAAGGTCTAACTACGACAGGTTCTTACAGCACAAGGTTTGAACGCCATAAACCTCTAGATATAATTACAGTTCGTGTATCAAGCGGGGAGCTTGTTCAGGCATCGTTATCTCGGCCCAGAGACCTTTGCCAGGTGTTAGTACTTTACTGGGTTAGCTTGAAGTGGCTTTAGGAAATTTATGTTTGCTTAGAGTTTACATTCAAGATGATTATATAGAAGACATGAAATGGAATGGATGACATGGAACTTTTTTACATGGAAGTTACTACACAAAGTTATAGAAAAACATTGTCAATATGTAAATACGTACTTGAGATTTTAAAATATGTACGAGTGACTTAAAATTAAATGGTATTGCATAGTAAATATTTTTCCTAGCTATGAAATTGCATGTGTTTATTTGGTCCTACGTTAAAGTCGTTAGAAGTCTAATTAGACCGAAAAAAATAGCGTTATGTTTTGAAAACGCCACTTCTGTTTTTCTTACATAACTGGTACTTGCTAAATTTAAAACAAAATATCTTTCAGAACAAATATTACGGCCATTTTGAATATCTTAATTCGATCAAGTCTTATTGTCTAAAAAGCTGTAGAAATCATCATTTCATATTATATCAATTCATACTTTACTTAATTAATCTACCTATGAAAAGCATATGAAAATCCTCTGAGTTACATTGGAGATTTTTTTTTTTTATTTTCTTCCTGCCAGTCAGTACGGAACCGCTTTGCATTTCTTCGTACTGACTTTCTGTTTATCATTTCTCCCTTTCCTTTTTTTCTGCCCGTTCTCTTTCCTCTCTCCTCTCTCTCTCCTGATCATGATTGCTCTGAGCATCTGAGAGTATTTCCTCCATTCTTCCACGTCTACTAGCATGCGTGCAATAAGGTTTTGCGCATCCACGCTGCCCGTTGGCCCCTGGGCCGCTGTTCTTAGGTCAGCGCAGCCCGCACACTCGAAGATTGCGTGTCTCGCAGTGTCCTCCTCGCCGCAGAAGTAGCACTTTTCACTCGGTGCCTTGCCAATAGCATACAGGTAAGTATTGAACACCCCGTGTCCATTTAGTGCCATCTTTTCAGGTCGGGGATCAGCTCTCGTGTCCATGTCCCCTTTCCTGTTCTGGTCCACTCGTTTTCCCATTCAGTCAGTGTGTCTTCACGTACTTGTAGAGATTGGCTATCCTTGGGGCTAGATAGTGATGTGTATTGTATATTTATATTTATTCCTTTCAAACAGAGTTGCACGCTCTTTTACTAGCTTGGCTATAGGAATAAGCCTTGCTATCACCAGCACCGCTTCCGTGGATATTGTTCGGTATGCGCCGCTAATCCCTATAGGGAGTCTTCTTTGTACTGCCTCCAACTTTTTTCGGTATAGCTCCACGTTCATAGCTCCGGAAAACAGTGGGGCGCCATAGGGAATTACGGATTGTGCTACTGACGCCAGCACCCTTCGCTTACCAGCTCTAGGGCCTCCTTTTGTAGGCATAAGTCTGCAAAGAGATTCCGCTTGCCTCTGCGCTTTTTGGGATATTTCTTCAATATGTTTAGGAGATTACTTTGGAGATTAGCGACAACATCTGTACAAATAACAGATTTAAAAATTACTTTTTTGTTGTCTGTTTCTCTTTTTGTATTGTAAAATAAATTGTGGTATAACCACAATTTATTTTTTGGTAACTTCAAATCCATTAAATCTCTCGATTTCTGCACGATTTTTTTTTAATAAACCTGTAGAGAGCTCAATTCTGTACATGAAATATATTTTCAAAAAAACTATCAGGGGGTGATTAGTGATCGATACTGATGCCAAAAATGCAATCAGTAAAATTTTTGTCTGTCTGTCTGTCTGTATGTTCGTTATAGAAACAAAAAGTACTCGACGGATTTTAACGAAACAATTATTCTTCATACTCCTGGACAGGTTTTAGTATATTTTTCATCACGCTACGATCAATAGGAGCAGAGTACTGAAAGGAAATGTTGGGACAACGGGAGAAGTTACTCCATAGGGTAGGGATTGGGTAGGGTTAGGGTAGGGGTAGGATAGGAGTAGGTTAGAGGTAGAGTAGGTGTAGTGTTGAGTCTATACTCATCCACTGTATGGACGAAGTTGTGGGCGTTCGCTAGTATTATATAAAGATTGGAGTTTATTTAGTAGACTCATTTTTACGTATACAAAATCTCCCTGCCTCCCAAAGAACCATTTACAAATTCAGAGATTTCGTACCTATTTGAACCCCTCGCTCTTATACCCTGTCATTGTTAAGTGGGACACATGCGTCGCTCATTAATCCGCTGTGAGTACTAAGTCCTCGGGGACTGAGTTATTCGCCGAAAGATTATTGGATTTATTACCCGCTCGTGAAAAGGTAACGTCATTATTCTGGTTACTTAAATACATTTTTGCTTATTTAAACAGTATTTCGTAGAAAATACTATACGGTGACTAATAAGTAAGCTTAGGACACTGACAAATAACGTGGCTTCCTAGTAGTTAAAGAATTTTCAAAATCGGTTCAGTAGGTCTAGAGATTACCATCATCATCATCATCATCATCATCATCATCATCATCATCATCATCATCATCATCATCATATAAGCCGGTGGACGTCCACTGCAGGACATAGTAGTCTTTTGTAGGGACTTCCAAACATCATTCGATGCATACATCGAATCCCTGTGATTCTTGATATCATCAGTCCACCTGGTAGGTCACCAACCAACACTGCGCTTTCTAGTGGTGGGGTCGCCATTCCAGCACCAACGTCCATCCGCTCTTACAACTATCTGCCCCGCCTACTTAGGCTTCGCGACTCGTTGAGCTATGTCGGTGAAAATTATTCTTCATCTTTGTGGTTACACTCTTGACAGAGTGGTCGTGGTCGTCATTTGGGTGTGGAGGCAAGCCTCACTATCCGTCCTCATTCCTCCCGTAGTGTGGCTCTCTTAGCACATTCGTGGAGCAATCCATTGAGAGCGGTTTTTACTTGGTCAGTCCAGTGCATTGGTGACCTGCCACGCGCTCTTGTGCCCTCCACCTTTCCTTGCACCATAAGCCTCTCTATGGACGTGTCATCTCTTGAAAATAAGTATAGACTAATTGAAGCCGCGCGGTTTTAGCCGCGTGGCTCCCATTCCCTTAGAAATACGGGGATAATATATTGTCTATAGCATTCCTCGATAAATGGGCTATCGAACACTGAAAGAATTTTTCAAATCGGACTAGTAGTTCCTGAGATTAGCGCGTTCAATTAATCAAACAAATTCTTCAGCTTTATAATATTAGTATAGATGATTAAAAAGCAATAAGACAATCTGTGTTAAGGCTTCATTGTGCGATTACGAAAAGTTAAGAGTTATAACGCCAGCGCCGCGCCAGCGTTAACTGTTATTGTTAA
This sequence comes from Bicyclus anynana, assembly GCF_947172395.1. Lineage (NCBI taxonomy): Eukaryota > Metazoa > Arthropoda > Insecta > Lepidoptera > Nymphalidae > Bicyclus > Bicyclus anynana. The sequence continues at coordinate 5,491,305 of NC_069087.1, read as the reverse complement.
AGTTGAATAGTTGTTCTGCAATTTTTCTGAGATGTACCGTGTAGGTGCGGTTATATGAAATTTTCATCATGTTCCTTTAGATTGAAAATGTTTTCCCCAGGTAAAAAGTGTTTTGAAAATTGTTACCTCCCTCGGGTACGTTTACCAATTACAAAGTTCCGTTGGAAATTATTTTTAGTCTTGCGGTTTCGTTTCACGGTTATTGCTCTTTTTTTACTTAGTAAATTTATTTTTCTTTGAAAGCAATTATCGACGATTTATGTTAGGAATCAGGAAGGCTAATTTTAGGAAAAGTAGAATAGTTTCGGATGTTGATGATACAAAAGATAAAGTTAATTTCTATAATTTCGCTGACAACACTATGATTGTTTTGAAAAAGATAAAACATAAAATTTAAAATTTTAAAAACCCCCGGATGTCATCAAATTTTTAATTACACTCTCGGTCAAGTCATAAATATTCTCCTTCAGTGTGCTTTCATTTGAGACCCCACCTGATTATATTTGCAGATATTCGGTTATTCTTCCCCACTTTCGCCCCCCAGAACTTTTAAACAGCTTAACCGATTTTTATCAAATATGTCTAAGAATACTCGCACATAAGTCACCTTTCATACAAAACAAACTAAATTGAAATCAATTTATCCATTCGGGAGCTATGGTGCCACAGACAGATATACACGTCAAATTTATAACACTCCTCTTTTTGCGTCGGGGTTTAAAAAGTGATGATAGCAACGCATATTATATTGTATGCAATATTGTAGAGTCTAAGTATGAAAACAAAACATACATACAGCCGAACGTAGAACTTCCTCCTTTTTGGAAGTCGGTTAAAAATGCTTTAGGATATAGTAAAACACAGTAAAAGAAAATTCAGTAATTTTATAAAATCTGGGTGCCGTTGCTATTGGTTGCCATACAGGTTTGTGAAGTTATTGCAGCTCCAATTTGCATATCAATCTGAGCTTAGTGACCGAGAAAAGTTAGGTTTCCAGGATATTAGAATAGCATAAGAGCCGTGATAGCACAGTGGATATGACCTCTGCCTCCGATTCAGGAAGGTGTGGGTTCGAATCCGGACCGGGGCATGCACCTCCAACCTTTCAGTTGTGTGCATTTTAAGAAGTTAAATATCACGCGTCTCAAAAATCGTGAGGAAACCTGCATACCAGAGAATTTTCATAATTCTCTGCGTGTGTGAGTCTGCCAATCCGCATGGGGCCAGCGTGTTGGACTATTGGCCTAACCCCTCTCTTCTGAGAGGAGACTCGAGCTCAGTAGTGACCCGATAATGGGTTAATAATGATGAATAGCATCCTCACCTCAATATTTTTATCCGGATCTACCTGTTTACATATGCATTAAACAATTTTTCTTCCAATTTGTGTTTGTGTTTTGAACATTTAAGTGATTTTCACATGTAGAATACGCTTAGTTTGAGCATCATCACACTAATCACACTAATATTCTAAAGAGCAGGTGTGTAAGTGTGTGTATGTGTGTGTATATTTGTTCCTCCTTTGTGCTGCGGCTACTTTGGCAATTAAGATTGATTTACGATGTATTACGATTTGGCTGAATTTTGGAAATAGATTTTACTCTGGATTAACACATAAGCTACTTACCCGAAAAAAACAATGTTTCCCGCGGGATTTGTGAAAAACTGAGTTCCACGCGAAGAAGTCGTGGACATCCGCTAATTATGTATACTTACTAAATCAACGTTATTTCACGTAGAAGATAAATTTTATAAAAAAAAAATATAAATGTGCCTTTAATTCCGGCGTTCGTCAGTAATTTATAAACACAAGGTCATACAATTCCATTAAAGCTGTGCGCATCAATACATTTTCAGCAGGAAATAATTCAGAACCTCGCTAAGAATAAAATTAGGGTGAATTCAGGTCAAGGTTACTGAGGGTGAGTCTATAAATAAAGCTGTGATCACAATACCTTTAACAGTCTTATTGAAACTGCCTATTGGTCCAGTGGTTAACTTGTACGGCTTTAGAACATGAGGTCTTGGATTTGATATTTAGGTCGGACTGTAAAATAATGCGATTTTCTTCTTTCCACAAATTGTTAGTAGCCCGGAATTGTAAAGTTAGTGGTGTTATGCTACATTTAGTGCATGTCGCGCTGTTCCTTGCACTGCTCCTCGCACTGCTCCTCGCGCCGCTACTCGTGCTGCTCCTCGCGCCGCTCCTCGCACTGCTCCTCACGCCGCTCCTCGCGCTGTTCCTCGTGTTGCCGCGAAGTTGCCCTGTTTGCCCACACACTGCTCTACTCGCGCAAATAATCGTGACGTCACGTATTTGTCCTTTGATACGCTTTCAAAACCGTCAAAATAGTGAGCGGTGGGCAGGACGTGGAGCATGATATGGGGCAGGACGAGTAACGTGTCCACACGACGGCTCTGCACGCCACTCATGTATGTGTGGCAAGCCTATCTACACACCTTCGAACTACAGAGATTACGTTAAGCAGTTCGCCCCGGTCATTATCAGTGGGATTGGATAGTAATCGCTACAAAGTCAAATAATATCATTGAATAACAGCAGGTGATGCTTTGCGGAAGTTCATTAAATATAGTGACTTGTTTATTTCATTTTCAAAAAAAATATTTTCCTATTTATTTATTTACGCTTAAAAAATGTATCGGAATGACATTCACTATCACAGTACTGAATGACATTGACTATTTTGTTAGTTGTTGAAGCGTTAGCGTTCGTAGAAAGAGAATTGACCTGTTCCACATGGCTAAGGCCCCTGGTTTTGCAATTAGAAATAGACCGATGAATGAAATAATTAAACAGAACTTTTTCGCTTTTAAAAATGATCATGGTCATAATAAAGTAATAGAAAAGCTAAATTTAACCGTCGCGTCGTGAAATTAATATACGCCCCAATAAGTACTTTGACCGACTGAGCTTTGGTGAAATTAATTTTCCTTATTACCAACGGAGGAAGTTTTTATCGATAATATCTACATCATCTACCTGTCTCTCATCATAGAACAAATTAAATATGATGTTAATTTAGCAGACTGATACTGACTTAGAGTCAGTGATAGAATCCAGTCCTTGGCATGCACCTCCAACTTTTCAGCTATGTGCATTTTAAGAAATTAAATATCACGTATCTCAAACGGTGAAGGAAAAACATCGTGAGGAAACCTGTTTACCGGAGAATTTTCTTAATCCTCTACGTGTGTGAAGTCTGCCAATCCGCATTGGGCCAGCGTGGTGGACTATTAGCCTAACCTATCCCATTCTGAGAGGACACTCGTGCTCAGCAGTGAGCTGCATATGTGTTGATAATGATGATACTGATATACCTAAACATTAAACACGTCGATATAGAATAGAATACGTCATAATATTTCTGTTTTTATTATACAACACATAGCTTTCATACAAATTCTGAGCTATTCTTTAAAAAAAAAATATTTCATTAAAAATAGTCAGCCCGAAGTGGGGAAGGATCCGCTAATCTGCATTGGAGCAGCAGGAGAAATTTGTGGAGTATTTTATAGTTAAGAATTCATCAATTTTATACAATACTAGGGGACGCCCGCGACTTCGTCCGCGTAAAAATTGATGTAAACTTCTCTACCTCTACCTTACCCTGCTCGTAAACCTACCCAACCCTACCCTACCCCTACCTTACTCCTACTCTACCGCTAACGCTAACCCTACCCTCCCCCCACCTTACCCCTACCCTAACCCTACCCGTAACCTATCCATACCCTATCCTACCCTACCCCTTAATCTACCCCTACCCTACTCCTACCCTACCGCTAACCCTAACCCTTCCCTACCCCTATCTTACCCCTACCCTAACCCTAATATATATATATAATAATAGAAAGCTATATTATTTGCGAGTGTCATAGGCTCGTACCACGTAATTGAACGGGGCGTCATATAGCGGCATTTCTGCGACTTTCAGAAATTTTGTATTATCTCCGAAACTATATAACTAATTAACATACTGCAAAGGGCAAATCTTATCTCTATAATATCCTTGTGATTATCATATAGTTTATTTTGATAAGGATTTAAGTTTAGTTGTGTAAATAATGACGTAAACCTTAGTTTAAAATTTAAATAATTTATTAAAGTACTAAAGGTAACGCTAACCCTACCCTTTGTGTATCTGCTTAAATATATAAGATAGATATATAGTGTCGCGGACTTTTTTTATAAAAGTTTTAAAGGTTCAAAAAGCCTCCATACATTTATTTAAGTTATACGCAATGGTTGTGGCAGCGCATGCGAATAAGTAAGTTTTTCGGTTTGACCTGTAAGAGAAAACCTGCGATAACTCAGTAGTTATATATGATAGAAATATAAAATATAGCCTATAGCACTCCCCGATAAAGCAGCATTCTACTGGTGAAAGAACTTTTAAAATCGGACCAGTAGTTCCGAAGATTACCCCATCTCAAAGAATTGTTACAAACTTACAAACTTTACCTCTTTATAATATTAGTATAGATAGTATAGATAAGTACAGTTTCATCATCATACCATCATATCATATCATATAAAACGTTTTTAATTTTAACGAATCCTTACCTAAATAAAGTTAGTTCATTATAATAACTTATTGTTTATGAGTGACATTTATCAATCTACGTTTAACAATAATATTAGTATTGCTTCATCACACTAATACTATAGAGGCGAAAGTTCGTGTGTGTGTGTTTGTTGATCCATTGCGCTGCGGCTTTTGAAGCGATTTGGCTGAAATTTGGAATGGAAATGGTTTTAACTCATATGCTATTTTCATCCCGGAAAATGGTTCCCACGGGATTTGTGAAGAACTGAATTTCACGGGGACGAAGTCGCGAGCGTCCACTAGTACTAAAATATGTTTTAAATTTAAATATATAGCAGTAGGTATGTCACGGGCGTCTACTGTCTCCTATAAATTATTGAAAAGGTACTTACAGTTTCTCTATCCTATTCCATATTCCAGCTAGCACAACTACGACGAACATGACCAGAATTCAGTCAACCGCAGTAAATTCCCCGCTTGGGTTGTTATCCTTATTTGTGGCATGTATACGTACCGATCAATCATTGAATTTGGGGTCACCACTTCTGGAAACATTGGCAAAGTTTTACTCAGCCCGCAGATGTTATTTATTACTTAAGGTACGTGCTTGTAAAGCAGACAAAACGACTGCTTTACAAGCACGTACCATGTACCACTAACAATATAAAACCAACAGTATCAATCTGGACCTTGCCTTTTGTGTATTCTGTGACCTTGATCTCGACATTGGAGTCATGTGGAATGTTTAGTCTACTGTCAATGTTCCAATAGTACTTCCAGTCAATGGTCTTATACAAAAAGCTTCGACTAACACCATATGAAGCTTTCGCTTGGCTGTTGAATGCAGTAGAAATTAAAATTAGGATATTATATTCACACAGTACAATTATTTATATGTACTCGTAGAAAGTAGGGGACGTAATATGTACTCGTAGAAAGTAGGGGACGTAATGACCTTGAAAGTCAAATATTTTGCCGATCTACACGTTTCTAATAAAAGCTTATTTTGTTGGTTTTGTAGTTTAACTCAGCAGTTTAACTCAAGTAATACGTGAAGAGCTTTTAGAAACGCACCTTAACAAAGGAAAGGACCCGAACTAAGTGACAAAGTCTTGTATATATCTATTTGATACTGAATCTTATTAAGAATATTATAAAGTTTCTTTTTGAAGATACAGCCAGATTATGTAATACTAAAAGACTTTGTAAGTTTTTGTAGATGTACTTATAACATAAACGGATTTATTTTTTAAATAATTAAATACGTTAAAGTTGAAAATCACTAACTTTTTTGATGAGACACACTTGCTAGACAAAGGTTTTTCATTCAGAAAAATACCCCCTCCCGAAAGAAGGAATTTTATTGACCATAATATAATCGCACGAGAGTTTTTTTAACGGACGTTAAAAAAATCGTTCAAATACATTCCCAAGTATATTTTCACACTACAGAGTTTTTAAAACACGACGCTTTTTTCGAGCAGTGTTGCATTTTCAATTTTGGGCGTTGGAAATAGACCTTCATTTAACTTTATACTCTACTAGCTGACGCCACGTGGTTTCACCCGCGTGGTTCCCGTTCCCGTAGGAATACGGAAATAATATATAGCCTATAGCCTCTCTTGATAAATAGGCTATCTAACACTGAAGGAATTTTTCAAATCGGACCAGTAGTTTCTGAGATTAGCGCGTTCAATCAAACAAACTCTTCAGCTTTATAATATTTGAACGCGTATTTAACGTCCGTTAAATAAACTCTCGTGCGAATGAGAGCTTAATATTTAAACCTCATTGTAATATGTTATGCGTCGTTAAATATATAACTTACACAAACTAACTAAACAACTAAGTTGTTGACATTGTTCAAATTGTTTATTAGTTAAGGGTGTAGTTAAGTTTGTACATTAACAATTAACTAAGTAAACTCACAACTCAGGTGAGTTGTTTTAAATTTCTAACGTGAATAGAGATATTATATAGGTATTGTTTTGTAAGAGATTTTAAAATTGGCGAATTAAAATAATTTTATTAAAGAATCAACATAATGAAACGTTGGAAAATTAATAAGATAAATTAATTAATAAAATAAATTAATAAAACATTAACTTATTATTATTTTCAATGAAAAAATATTTTTATTCACAAGATACAGGCCAGAAATTGCTTTCACAGTAAACTAAATAATAACTTCAGTGGTTGTCTGGAAGAGATCGCTCCTTAGCGATAAGGCCGCCAATAGTACTTTAGTTTTTATGTTAATTTCTTGCCTGTTATTATTATTTATGGTGTACAATAAAGTATATTTCAATTATTCATTCATTCATTCATAAATGAGCTTTGACTTTTACATTGTTTATGCTAAACATAAGAAAATTTGGCAGTAATTATTTTCATTGGCCTTAACCTCCAACAATATCTGACAGGAATTAATACTATGTTTCAATCGTAAATTGTCCAATTTTTTTGACTAAGCATAACTTAGTTAATTTTTTTTTGACGCCTGGAAGTAGCTACTTATTGTTGCCGGTATTCTAAAATAGGAACCAAATTTGAAGAACTACATACAATTTTCGTTATCTTCCGATTGAAAAGCCCTAGGACTGCTAAGCTTGGCCCAAACTCCCGCTGAAGCTACTGCGACTTCGTTAGGGGTCCAAAAATCAAAATTCATCTAGCAACCAAAACATTCATATTCGGCCCCAGTCCCTGCATTTTGTATTGATTATACATACATGAAATCAATGCAACAGGTCATACGTATAATCTGGATGTACTATATATGTCATGTAATCAAACAGCCTCGTAGCTCCGTATTACTATTGGTATAAAGTTCAAAATCGATTGCTGGAGTCCTTGAATTGTGCAGGTTTCTAGGTTTCCCAGGGATTGCAGAGAGAGAGACAGCTAGCTCGGATATGACGTAGTTTGTTCGCTTGCAAATTGGTACCGTGCCGGTGACGCACTTTGACATTTAGATGGGTTTAAAACGTATCAAATTATCGAGATTGGATACGTTGGTTTGAAATGGGGTGGTAGGAATTTATTGGAAATGGGATTCTGATTTTGATTATTGAATTTGTTAATATTCACGGAAGGAATAAAATAAGCTTGTTATCTAGAATTCGCTAATATAAAATTCGATTGAATTGCCTAATTTGCCTTTTCCTGCATTTTGCACTAAGCATACTGTTCAAGGAATAGTAGATATCTACTGTTTAATCAAATTAATTAATGACAAAAATTATTTTCTTTTTTTCTGATGTTTCATTATGCCAGATATTATTAATTTTCAATTAAAATCCCCTAAATTCAAACAAAAGATTAAACGATTAGGTAAGCCCTCCATAATGAAGAGGTCAAATTCATAAGGTTTGCGCCCTGCCATCAAGATTTTACGTTTGGTCCCCGCAAGTTGGACCCATTCCAACCACATGATTTTCGCTTAGTTTTAGGAGAAAGAGGAATATTCATCATGTTTAAAAACAGAATACTATTTAAACAAAAATCTCAAGAAAAATACTTCTACGTATTGAATTTCACTTTCTTATTGCTATAAAATTCGTAAGAAAAGATATTTATTTATTAAGCCTGGTTATTTATTAATAATTATTATTACTTTTATAATTTTTTTTTTAAACCATCCCGTAGGGTATCCCCCAAACATTGGTGCCATGAAGGGCCCATGTACTCTACTAGGTCATCTCGCCATCTTCATAATGGTTTTCCTCTTCTTCGACGACTTCGTCCGCTTGAAATTTAGTTTTCGACAACTCCCTCGGAAACCATGGATTTTCCCGGCGTTAAAGAGTAACAAACATCCAAACATCCATACAAACTTTCGCGTTATAATATATATATATATATAATACCCACCACCCAAACTCTATAAAATATAATTTAGTATTTATTTATTCAGTACATAAAATGCCTCTAATAATGTAATACATTACAAGAAAAAAAATCAAAGCTTCTTATCTTATATACTCTAGGCCTGTTGGTACATTAATCACGCTGGTGATGATAATGTGAAAGTACTTAGAAACTTTTCAAGTTGCAAATCGAAAGCTCCAGGTAGCCGTCCCGGGCAGAGGCTATAAATAGAAACATTGATTGCACCTTTGCACTTTACACCCTCACCCACCCTCCCTATTGCACCCCGTTGTTTTACGCTCCACTGAATGTACTGTTGATTGTACGATGTACGTATACTAACATACGATCACAATATAATACTAGATACATTAGATATTATTGCACTGAGGGTAGTCTTAGAAACAGCAATTTATAGCTTGATAATAGTGTAGGAAATACTTTGAGATGGAAGACGTCGCTCGATCTCGAGTTGGCTTGTGCCAACGCTAGATGGCACGATTTGTTTCAGTAAATAGTAGGGAGTTAGAGAGGGGTATCCATCAGGTCGAGAACGACTGGCGATATTAGGCGCTCTTCGTATGGTTTAGCTCATTCATGTCATAGCGTTCGATCCGTCCACATTTTTTTGTTGGATAATCCTTCATGGGTGATTTTGGGATAGGCGGAGAGAGTGACTTGAGTGAAAAAGGGGAGCGTTAATTAACTGCCAAGGGGCCTCTTAACTTAAATTAAGGTCATTCTCCGCCATTCTAGGGTCTTATTTTGGTTACAGTTTGATTTGTTAATTAACTTGTCCTGACAAATATTGTAAATCATAATCTTTGTTCGACATTGGTTTTCTTATCTTTGTAATCCACTTCTGAGTCTGCTAAAAATAGTCTGCTATTTAGCTAATACGCTAATACTAAGGGGCCTGTGATGGACAGATCTTTGTGATTTTATGGAACTGGAAGTTCATTAGCCCAAGTTCCTACCGTAAGTAAGTATGGTGGGCAAATGTGGGGTATAAGCGATTTTATTAAAGCGTATTTTTTAAAATTTTATTCGAGATAATATGAAAGATCATATCCCTAATCACGTAGTTATTAGAATATGTTATGATAATGTTAATGATGATGACATGAAAATACACAGTTATTTTGAAATTTCGGACAGACACTCCAATTTAAAAAAAACAGTGATAGCCCAGTGGATATGACCTCTGTCTCCGATTCCGGAGGGTGTGGGTTCGAATCCGGTCTGGGGCATGCACTTCCAACTTTCCAGTTCACTACCGTGAGTAAAGATAGAATAAACATTGTGAGGAAACCTGCATACCAAAGAATTTTCTTAATTCTCTGCGTGTGTGAAGTGTGCCACACCGCATTGGGCTAGCGTGGTGGACTAAGGCCTAACCCCTCATTCTGAGAGGAGAGTCGAACTCAGCAGTGAGCCGAAGATGAGTTGATAAAGACGATTAATTATGATAGTAAGCTTGCATGTGGGTTATAAATAACAAAACTTTCATCAAAGAAAAGATCATGGTACCTATCCGAGGCCATGTGTAAGAGTTTCCACGAGTAGTATCCCTTAGATAGTAAAAGGTATGCATTCAAAACCGTGACACAAAGAAAATTAGGCCATGGGGGCAAACAAAGCGACGTGTCAAAACCGGCGAGACAAAAGCCTTCTCACCCCCTTGAACATCTAATGTGGGCCATGAGTCACATGTAATATAATTGTACAAGAACCCGTCTGTCCATTAATGTTAACACAATTAGAATGCTTGGCACAAAGTATTGCAGCATGGTGGGTTTTATTCTGTACAAGTTAGCCCTTGACTTCAATCTCACCTGGTAAGTGATAATGCAATCTAAGATGGAAGCGGGCTAACTTGTTAGGATTAGCATGACAATCCAGACCCTTTCGGTTTCTACACAACAACGTACCGGAACGCTAAATCGCTTGGCGGTACGTCTTTGTCGGTACGGTGGTAACTAGCCACGGCCGAAGCCTCTCACCAGTCAGACCTGGACTAATTAAGAAAACCTCAATCAGCCCAGCCGGTGATCGAACCCAGGACCTCCATCTTGTAAGTCCACTGCGCATACCACTGAGCCACGGAGGCCGTCAAAAAATGTGGTTTAAGCTCCATATCTTTTCTCCTTTATGGATGGAGACCTGGGCATTTAGTCATGTGGCACGTAGATTCTCTTTCTAGAAACGCTAACGCTTCGAAAATTATAAAATGTATGGGAATTACATTTGCTATCGACAGGTCACGTGATCAACTTGTCGATCGGATCTGTCATTCCCTTACATTTTGTTAGTTTTAGTTCGTTAGCGTTTGTAGAAAGAGAATCGACGTGCCACATGGCACTACATTTTAAATGCTACAAGTTGTAGCACATAAGTAAGTACATCATATATTAGACTAAGAGCCCGTCATTTTATAAAAGCTGGTGGCATAAGGAGGTAGCAGGACACTAGGTTTCATGGCAACCTTTTGCTAGAGACCCTTTTTTTCTGTTGTGAATTTTGGTACTTCATAAGATTACGATCTTGTGACTAATTAGTAATTTAACTTTTAACTAAACTTATAATATATATTATTATTATTATACTAAGGTCACTTTGTCTACGTGATGTTCCGTGTAGCACTTAACATTACACTGTCACTAGTCACTAAACACTAACTCAAATGGTTTGGTCCGTTTAAGTCTTCTCACTGTATTCGGTGATTAAGTGATGGTGAATACTTTTTTTTTTGTATTATTTTATCGACGTTTTCAATTACAAAGTCCTGGTAAATAACGTCATTTCGAATAAAGACAGTATAGTATTTTTTTAAATTTATTGGTGAAGTCTATATGGATTGACTTTGTCTCGTTTAGCTTTATTCACCAATTTTTGGTCCATTGATGTACCTTATTTAGTGCATCTTGAACTTTTAGAGCAAGAGACCCTTGAAGTTTTTACCTCCATAGCCACCACGGTCCAAACTCCATAAATGGCTACTTACTTATGTTATTTGTTAGGAGCATGAGCTGACAAACATTCAGCTTTTAATGACGAAGGTTTGAGGTACACGGGCTCTCCGTCTATATGAGCAGATACGCCTACTTTCTGCTAGTTTACTTTAGAGATGCTCAGGGAACAAGTTGATATCTTTGAGGGGAGTTCCGTAACAGAAGCTGCTATTTATGGAGCGGCCTCTGTGATAAACATATGTCAAGATAGGGTAACATGGAGATATTTGTTGTTTGGAATTTTTGATAGTTTTCGCTTTGGGCGCTTGCTTGCAAATGGGTTCTGTAATGTTACAAATAGTAATACATAATGTAGCTTTTCACTTCAGTAGCTTTTTCAATAAAATTATTGGTTTCGTGTAACTGAAATCTGTACTAATATTATAAAGCTGAAGAGTTTGTTTGTTTGTTTGTTTGATTGAACGCGCTAATCTCAGGAACTACTGGTCCGATTTGAAAAATTCTTTCAGTGTTAGAGAATTTATCGAGGAAGGCTATAGGCTATATATTATCCCCGTATTTCTACGCGAACGGGAACCACGCAGATGCAACCACGCGGCGTCAGCTAGTCTGTTAATAATTCTTTACATTACAGTGGTGCTAGCTGAAAATCTACATGTCCTAATTTTAATGGTCACATCTGGTGTACTGGAGATATTGTGATGTGTAGCATAATTTCGAAATAAACGCACTTTTCATTCTTTCTTTCTTTTCTTTACTCATTAAATCCAATAAAACAAATTTTATCTTAGTACTAATATTACTCATTAAATGCAATAAAACAAATATAAATTAATCAAAGAAAAGTTTCCTAACTTAGACCACTCCCACAGTTTAATAGGCAACCATGTTCTTAATTTAATTCCGCAGACGAAAGAACCTATAATGCAGCCGGTTTAAATATAGGCATTTAAGTACTAGTAGAAAACGTTTTTACTGTCAACGTAAAAGAGTCAGGTAGCTACGCGGCTGCGTACAGATAGAGCCTGCGGTGGAGCCTCGTTAGGTGCTTGTGTGCGTGATATCGCAGTGGTGTGCGTGACCTACTTCGCTAAGCCTTCCCCATATAAATATACTAATACCACAGACTGTATGTGAGTGTTATTAGGCTATTTTGGGCATTCCTTACAGAATCCCGGTTGCAATTTTTACTTGTATTCTCTGTTGTCTTTTAACTTGGGATGTTATTAGTCATATTTTGTATTGTACTAGCTGACGCCGCGCGGTTTCACCCGCGTGGTTCCCGTTCCCGTAGGAATACGGGGATAATATAGCCTTTCTCGATAAATGGGCTATCTAACACTGAGAGAATTTTTCAAATCGGACCAGTGGATCCTGAGATTAGCGCCTTCAATATACATATAGTTCTGCGCTATCGGTAAGGACGACCGTCATTGTTGGTGGTAAGCGATTTAGCGTTCCAATACGCTATCGCGTAAAAACTACCGTGAGTATAGATAAAATAAACTTGAACCTCTTCTAAGTAGGCCCGCTTCCATCTCAGACTGCATCGTCACTCGAATTGAATCGAATTAACTTTGATGTAAGTTAGCTACATAATAGAATAATAACAAGCGCATATTTCGTATTCTGCAAAGCCCGTTGATAACAAAAATTACAGTGTCTACTAGGCAATGTCATCTGCCTACTCTATGAGATCAACGAAGGGTTGTCATTGGGCACCGGATGATATTTTTACATACTATCTGAATTTTAATCAATAGTGAATATGCAATCACATGACTTAAGACTTACTAACAGTGGCTATACTAAAGCTATACTCGAGGAGTACTGTTTACTAACAAACAAATTAGAAATGAGGGTAGAAAACGCATGTCATTTCATTACTTTTTTATTTTAAATTATGTATTGTTGTTTTATAACATATTATTCAAAATGTATTAACTATATCTAATTGTTTTAAGCTTATAATCAAATTTATTTTCAATACTTTAAGAACAAGTTAATTATAATTATTGTGAAATGTCTAGCGATTTATACCCTCATTTTTAATTTGACAGCCGCGTGGCGCAGTGGGTAGTGACCCTGCTTTCTGCATCCACGGCCGTGGGTTCGATTCCCACTACTGGAAAATATTTGTGTGATGAGCATGGGTGTTTCCAGTGTCTGTGTGTATTTATACATTATATAAGTATTTATATGTATATGTATATATAATTGTATATTATATTATAATATTATATAACTATCTTAGCACCCATAACACAAGCTACTCTGTATGCTTACTTTGGGGCTAGATAGTGATGTGTATTGTTTAAGTATATTTATTTATTTATTTATTAATTTGTTTGTTGTTAAACACTATTCCTCGAGTATGGCTTTAGTATAGTTGGTACATTTGATAAATTTAGAAAAATATGGCAACAAAAACATGTTTACATCCAGAAGACTTCAAAAATAGAATTGACTATTGATTCTGTGTACGATCGGAAAAAGCTTAGCCAGCGAGCCGACATCATAAATCTCACCTATATTCGAAACTCGTCCAACTGCCCATCGCCCAATGGAACAATAAATTCTACCTAATGGACTGGCTGACACGTTTATTTATTTGTGTGCCCATTGTGACGACTGCGACCTTGCCAAAACAACCGAAAACTATCATTTATTTGCTAAATGTAACAAAATAAAATAAAGAATTATTTTTTCCTATCCAAAACATGAACGCCACTGTGGAGCTTAATTGACTGTCAAGTTTTTTTAGCACTAATATTAATTTACAAGAAAGTCCGCTTACACAGAGTATTCTTCTTAATCGTACACTTTTGGCAGCGATGAGCGACGCCTTCTTTGCAATGCTCCAGTACACTCCACCAAAGATGACTGTGTAGCAGCCTTAACCAAATCCGTCCAGCGAGTTGGAGATCGGCCTCTGGATCTTTTGCCTTGGACTTGCCCCTGCACTACCAATCGCTCAATTGAATCATGATTTCTGGAGATGTGGCCAAAGAACTTCAAGACTTCAAGCACAGTCGACGAAAGTCTTTCTTTTATCTTTAGTTCATTTAGAATGGAAATGTTGGTTCTGAATGCTGTCCAAGGAATCCTCAACAAACGTCTCCAACACCACATCTCCATGGCATCGATCTTGCGACGGTCTTGTAGACGCAAGGACCACGTTTCCGCACCGTAGAGAATTATTGGAAAGACAAGACACCTCATAAGTCGAACCTTGGTGGTTTTGGTTTTTATAGGCTATATATTATACCCATATTCCTACGGGAACGGGAAAACGCTCGGCGTCAGCTAGTTTCGTATATATGAGTATGTCAACTAACATACGTTTAAGTTAGTGAATTGGCCTGTTGGTGAGACCGCAGTAGAGGCTAACTTGTCATTGAATAAAAAAAAATATTATTAACATTAGTATGGATTTGATAGACCGTGGAGCGTTTAATTAGTGTGTTCTTGCTTTATTGCAGCTGATGAGCGGTAGATACTCGTGAGATTAAACTGACATCATACAACTCGTCCCTCGCCGTGAACGCGCGTCTTTCATAATGTCAGGGGTCGTGCGATCGATGCAGCGAGCATTTCATGGGCCCGGCGGTGGTGCAAGATGTAAGCGACAGCGATACGTGTTATATCCGGTAGGTACATGTATTTTATTCTCTAATCAAATTATTCAATAGGGAGGTAGCTATCTAATAATTTGAATATGGAAGAAAATACAATATATGCATATTGCCTATGAACAAGCAAGTCAGTTACTTTTCAGTAAATCATTTAATAGGTAGCTATCTAATAATTTGATTATGGAAGGAAATACAATATATGCATATTGCCAATGAACGAACGCAAGCTATAATTTTCATTCAGTTACTTTTCAGTACATCGCACAGTTGCGCAGTAGTGTCACTAAATGGCGCTGTTTCAATTCCTTAGAAATTCGCGTTTACGGTTACGCGATCGTCACAGTATGAAAACATTGCAAACTGCCACTAGGCATACTGAAAAGTGACTGACCCCTGATATAGACACTATACGAGCACAGTAAGTGAAAGCACAGAACGTAGAGAAAGAGCTAAAGCTAGCCGAATGTGTCGAGGTAACAGAAATAATTCGCCTATTTTATCAAGTACCTATTTCCGTCCTGCAGTTTTACTCACGTAGATCATATTATTGTCGGAATATGCCAAATTTTAATCAGATTCGATTAGCCGTTGAGTCGTGAATGAGTAACAAACATCCATATAAAATAGCAGATAGGTTTCCTGAAATTGTCTACTTGAAAACAAAAAAAAAGAAGGTGAAAAAAAGTGTTCGCTTGCTACGCTTTCACAACTAAACCACTAAACTACCCATTTTTAAATTCGATCACTAATGAAAATCTACATTAATAGCGAATAACAGGTATATTTTAATACAGCATTCCAACAAGACACGATGCGTGAGCAAGTAAACATTATACACCAATTACTTTTACTTTTGGGCATTGTTAGCTTTTTTTTTCTGTAGGGGGAAAATCCTCATGGACACCCGTTTGGGTAGTGCCGGACTCCTACCGGCTAAAAAACCCCTCCTACCTTCAGAACGCTGGTGTACCTGCCATTCGGCGTACCACCAACCTCGCAGTCTTTTCTCACTTTCCGAGTATCTTTTCATCTTTCTCCTTTATTTTATTATATTTTATATAGCTTGTGCCACACAGGTTTAGAGCCGAACGCTTCCAGTCGTTGAAGTGGTCCATGTTGAATCGAATCTGCTTATACATCGAATAGTTCGCCCAACTAGTGTAGCATTGCGCCTGGCATTCGGGGATAAAAGCTATTGTGTTTACAGCCTTGCTTTGTTACTTGGGTAAGTGTAGAACATACCTACTGGTTAAACTTGCTTATATGCCCCTAGAGTTGTTACAGTTTAAACGAAAACGTTAACCTTCAAACATTATCAATTACTTATTTTTTAAATTATTACAGCACATGTGCGTAATGAGATACATTACAATACTGAAATTGGTGAAATGAGAGACACTTTACGAGCAAATGTGTTATCCACTCTTGCCAAGGTTGACATTTAGATCGTCATTATTATCATCATTAACATTCGATGACCATAGAAGCACCATTGGTTTTTTATTTTTTTTATTATCTACAAGTTAGCCCTTGACCACAATCTCACCTGCTGGTAAGTGATGATGCAATCTAAGGTGGAAGCGGGCTAACTTGTTAGGAGGAGGATGAAAATCCACACCCCTTTCGGTTACTACACGACATCGTACCGGAACGCTAAATCACTTGGTGTTTACGTCTTTGTCTGTAAGTAGCCACGGCCGAAGCCTCCCACCAGCCGGACCTGGAACAATTAAGAAAACCTCAATCGGCCCAGCCGGGGATCGAACCTAGGACCTCCGTCAAGTAAATCCACCGCGCATACCACTGCGCTGCGGAGGCCGTCAAAAAATGATGATAATGATGATGATGTAAATATCAACCTTCAAAAACATAAAGTACATTTTATTTGTAGTAATAATAGTTAGGAATATTTTAGGTCATAATTATTTTTCCACACTCATTTTCCCGGTTGGCCATAAACATATCGAAATCGGAACGGGAAAAGCCTACTAACTAAATTCATAAATCTTGTCTAGACTCCAAATTCATCCACCACAGTGCCCAATGGAACAATAAATTCTACCTAATGGACTGGCAGACATGTTTATTTATTCGCTTTGATGAGCTGTTGTGTCTACTGTGACCTTGGTCGAACAGAGAGCTATCACTCCTACTATCTATTACTATCTTATTCCAGCTTTGTCTATGTAGATTTAAGGTAACTCTATGATATGTACCTACTATGTTTTAAGAAGATCCCCGAGTTCTTCGGTCATATTGCCAGGAAAGAAGGAGATAACTTAGAAAATCTTTTTCATTTGAAACTCGAAGAGGATGCCGATGCGTTGGTCAGATCAAATCCGCACCATTCATTCTCGATACAAAATTACATGAAGCTTTACAAGTCGCGAATAGCCGAGCCGCATGGGCATTGTGCGAGAAAAAGTCGTGAATGTGTGATAGAGGCTAGGACCCACAGTAATGAGGAACACGACGCGGAGAGAGATGTTTTAACCGTAAAAAGAGGTGCGATGTTAAATTAACCTGGAGCAGAAAAAGCTGAAACCGGTAACTGGCACATGTATGTCACTGATTGAGAGTTACATATTTGTTCCTTTTGCCGTGGAGACTCTTGGTCCATAGAGTTGCAGTGCCAAAACAAACACTCCAAATTATTTCACCGCAGCTAGTTGCCTTGAATAGTGACAGAAGGGCTGCCTCATTTTTGTGCAAGGGATTAGCCTGAGTAAGCGCGGTAATTCAGCCAGTATTCATGCCACCATTCCACGTGTGCATGGTTTTGTCTAATTATTAGAATAAGTTAGACTATGTTCCCTATTGTATTCTTTTTCAATAAAAAAACCAGCCCCAATAGCGCACAGTCTTGAAGCTAAACGTACCACATCATCATTATTAACCCATATTCGGCTTACTGCTGAGGTCGAGTCTCTTCTCAGAATGAGAGGGGCCAATAGTCCACCACGCTGGCCAAATGCGGATTGACAGACTTCACACGTGCGGTGAATTAAGAAAATTCTCAGGTATGCAGATGCAGGTTTCCTCACGATGTTTTTCCTTCACCGTTTGAGACACGTGATATTTAATTCAAGCCCGATTCAAACCCACAATAATAGGAGTCAGAGGTCATATCCACTGGGCTATCACGGTTCTTACGTACCTTCTTGTTTTATATGCAAATGAAAAAGTTATTTTCACTCCTAAATAAAAAAATGTACCTTAATCAAAGTTTCCCCAATCTCTTCGGTGATTAGTAAAGTTCTCAAGTAATTGAAATAACGAGCCAGCGGATCCGAGTCTTTAAACAGGAAATATTTTAAGCAAAATTATAGTAGAGTTTAGAAATTTATTTTAGATGAAATAATAACACTTAGATCGAATTTTTGATTACTTCCTTAACAAAGCGGTGAGAGTTATAATCTTTGATAACAACAGGGTTTGATTTCAAACGAAATGTCAAAAATAAAAATCTAGACACAAAGTAACAATTGGGAGGGTGTAGTAATTACAAGGAATTATTAAACACATATTCGTTTTTACACGTACATCGTAGTAAAAACGAATACAGAAAACATTTCAGTTTAACGCCGTCTTTTACTTTAAGCTTTCATTCGCACGAGAGTTTTTTCAACGGAGTTTAAAAAGCGTTCATATATGTTCACACGACAGCGTTTTTTCCGAGCATATGGCATTTTAAATTTTGAGCGTTAGAAATAGACCTTAATTAAATTGATACTACATTTGAACGCTTTTTTACCGTCCGTTAAATGCGAATGAGGGTTTACTGAAAATATTTATTTTTGTAAATAATATATTTTTTTTTTTGGTTTATTCTACTCGTAACTCTGACCTTTTCTATGTGGCATCGTATCGAAATGTGGCTTAGCGGTACGTCTTTGCCGGTAGAATGGTAAGACATTTGTAAGATTTTTTTTTTGTTTATTGCTTAGAAAATGCCTATTCACTCTTCCTTGCCTTGAAGGTGCACAAACCATAAGTGTTAGGAAACAGAAGGAGAAAAGAAGAAGGACATTTCACATCATCGGTGTTCTTATTAGAAACGTCGATACATAACGTTTTGTGCGAGTCAACTGGACATCTACAACAATAGGGTGCCAGTTTGCACGGTGTCCCGCTGTTTTCTGGTAGAATGTGGATGGAGCGACTATATCCGGTACACCGAAATCATCAACAGCCTGTATGCGTCCACAGCTGGACATAGGCCTTTCTGAGAGCGCGCCACCACACACGATCCTCCGCCTTCCTCATTCAGCCACTTCTCACTACCTTCTTGATGTCCACTGCGTTTGCTGGTACGCGGTCTTCACTCCAGAACACGTCTGCCCCAGCGGCCATCTGTTCTACGACAGATATGCCGCCCGCCCGCCCACTGCCACCTCAGTTTGCTAATCCTTTGGGCTACATCAATTATTTTCGTTCTCCTACGGATTTTCTCGTTCCGGATTTTATCCTTCAGAGAATGAATAAATGATTTATTGAGCAAATGAATAAATGATTTATTGAGCAAAAAACATTTTTATACAGAATAGGTTGAAACTGCAGTTGTGCTAAAATCTATAAAAGATTTTGTGTTACAACCACCATCTTTTCACGAAGAAACTCCTAACATAATTCTCTCCATCGCTCGCTAAGCGACTTTAAATTTGTGGATAAGGCCAATCGTCATTGTCCACGTTACCGACTCCGAAATATATGCGGTAAAAAACTGAAAGACAGACAACGTTAGGTCGGTGTTGAAGGCTTTGGAGTTTCGTTCCAGTCAGAGTTCGTTCCACTCGCAAGTGCGAGTTTCGAGTTTACCTCTATCTTTCTCATTCTATAGTATAGTTATACTATAGAATGATAAAGATAGAGGTAAACTCGAAACTCGCACTTGCGAGTTATACGAATCATCGTCACAGAATAGCCTAGCTGCTCACCGCATTAGGCTGTTGACCGCCGCGCTAGACGTGTCATGATGATAAATATCTGACTGGAACGAAACTCCAAAGCCTTCAACACCGACCTAACGTTGTCTGTCTTTCAGTTTTTTACCGCATATATTTGAATTTATATTTGAAATTAGACAGGGAGAGAAAGAGGTAAATTCGAAACTCGCACTTGCGAGTTATACAAAACGTCGTTACAAAATAGCCCTGCTGATATTTAGCTGACCCATCCCATAGGCAGTATTCCATGCTTGTTCGAACCTGACCGGACTAAAGGAAGAAAAAATTATACGAGTAAACCGAAACTCACGCAGACGAAGTCACGGGCGCTTGTTATTTTATTAATATCGTAAAACTGAATAAGGTCAGATGACACTGTGGGCGTCGCAAAGGTTAGAAAGGTCTATTTATGTAAAGGGCATCACGTTTTACCAATAAAATGGTCAACAAAAACGGTAGGTGGTGTAACTATATTGGTTTTTCATCATTTATTAATTTATGTAGGCAGTAGACACTTCTAATATGTACACCATGAAACGTGTTTAAAGTTGTAAGGCTAACAGGTAATTTAATTTAATAAACGGTGGTAAGATACTTAAAGGTAACTACATAGTACTCATAGGTATTTTTTATAATAAAAAGATGGTCCATTTTCGGAAGATTCTTTGGCTTTGGTTACAATGGTGTACTGAAATGCACATCAATCAAAATCACATTATACAATCTGTCTACAATTAGATGCTGAGCTGTGGTGTTTTGGTAAACGGGCACCTATGTCACTCTAATCTCATATCTTTTTATACAACTTATATGTAATTATTCTCCGTTAACAAGGTTGCCTAGACAACAATCAATTTTCTATTCAATGGTTTCCTTATAATCCAATAAATTATCACACTTCCCACGCCAAAATTATCGCTCCGTTCCCATAATTACTGATCAATATCTTAGCAAATGACTCGTTCCCGTTTCCCAAATTTCGAGCAAAATGCCTCAGCTGCTTTACATCACGATACTGAATTTTATGTTTCTTTATTAATATAATATAGGTACTTATTTATTTACACTTTACTTGTACAGCACAATATACGACCATATAAAAAAAACATATATTTAGACAGAATAAGAATAATACAGAAGTAGTGATTTCTTTCAGACAACCTTAGGTTTAGGTAAATGCGAGAAAACCAGAATGCAAGCCGTGGTGTAAATTAAATAAATTATTATGCTGAAGATGAAGAACTTGTTAAATCGATTAAAGGTGCTCAAAAACCACTAATTCTGATTGTAGTACTTCGATATAAAAACATTTTATTTATATATTTTATGCGGTAAACTATGGAACATTAACATTAGGCTATGTACGCATACTGTATACGGGTCTTTAAAAAAGTTCTTATTATTTATGTAGCTGTATTTTTGGTTGGTTTTCTTTTACAATGTTTTTTAAAAGCTTAAAAATTGTATTTTAGAATTTAAACTAGCGTGAGTGTTATTCATATTAATTGATTATGAAACACGGCTAACTTACGTGATATCACGATCCAAACTGATCCAAAATCTAGTTTGGATCGTGCTGCGATGCAAGAACCAGCTCATAACTAAGGGCCCCGTATGGGTTCGAAATTAGTAGGGCATACTCCGACCTAATATCATGTGAGTTTTAGCCGTGTTTCATAATCAATTAATATGAATAACACTCACTATAGTTTAAATTCTAAAATACAATTTTTAAGCTTATGTAGAACCTTTTTTATTGACTCGTATGTAGTATATGCGTATATAGCCTAATGTTAATGTCCAATAGTTTTCCGCAGATATAAATAAAAAAAAAAAATTGTTTTCCTTATTTAAAAAAACAATGTATTCCAATACAGCCATTTTTAATACCAGCAAACGACATTCAATATTTAGATACAAAGAAGAGAGAAGAAATAGGATAGATAGAAATTAGAAGTGAAAGAAAATGGAAAATTGATAAAAAACGGAATGATAGAAAATAGAACTGTGCCAGTTCCAACAGAAGTAATTATTGGTTTTACTTCAATAAAATTGTATTCTGCGAAATTCTCTCGCCCTCTGTTCATATTTAAATAACCTGTTAATACAATTTTCATTACAATTTTTACCGTGAAAATTGTATTTTCTTTTATAATTCCATTAAAAGCAATTTTTACTGGCCGAGTGTGAACTGGGCCATGTAAATTAAGCCAAACTGTATAAATTATAAGGTATTTTAATTATTAAACGGCTTTAATTTATTTTACTATTACACTGAGAGCCTGCGATAGCCAGGTCTATCTCATTTTAGGACGCTTGAAAGTTTGTCAGCCTATGATTCTATTTTAAGTAAGTACGATAGCCAATTTTAGGTTTTGATTTTGGTGGCTTAGGAAGGTATAGCTGCACTGTTTTTGGAAACTTTAAGGGTCTCTTTAGCGAAGGGTTGTGATAAATTTAAGGGTCTGGCGACTGAAGAAATAATTTCTCATGATTTTCCGGAGAAAATATCACAAAAAATGTTATATGCTTGGACAATAATTCTGACCCTTAAAACCTGCTACCTTCTAAAGTTACTACGGTCCAAACCCCATTATTGGCTACCGTACTTAGATATCTATTTTTTTGAAATATGACCAATATTCCCATTTCTCCAACTAGTCGGAAAAGACTGTATTAGGAGTGGGTACGGCAATAGACTCGAATCGAACCACCGCCACCCGGTGATGAGCCCGACCCCACTTATTATTGAGCTATTGAGGCTCTTCTTTATCTACGAGTAAGGTAGGAGCATGCAGGTTCTCGCATCATATAATTATGATTTGACTGTTATTTAAACGGTGATGTCACCGTTTAAATAACAGTAACCACGATAAAACGACGAGATTTTTAATGTCGATATTTCTCGAAAGGATACCAGTTTATTGAAAAAAGAAAAAGAACTAGAAAGTGGGTAGATCGATTCTGCCCCTAACAGCTGATGTCAACTTCGCATCTCGTAACTTCAGTCTCGTCGTGACCACGATCCATGCATCTGGGTCGAAATATCGACATTAAAAATTTTTCACGTTTAAATAATATTCATAATGAACAACCACGAAATAAGTTTAAAATCATTATGATTTGACTGACTTGAAACCATAAGGCTGATAATGACAGTAGTGTCCTTCTCCTACATAATATTTATTCGTAACCGTATGTCGGCTCCGTGGCGCAGTGGTATGCGCGTTTGATTTACAAGACCCAGGACGGGTTCGATCCCCGGCTGGGCAGATTGAGATTTTCTTAATTTGTCCAGGTCCGGCTGGTGGGAGGCTTCGGCCGTGGCTAGTTACCACCCTACCGGCAAAGACGTACCGCCAAGCGATTTAGCGGTCCGGTACGATGCCGTGTAGTAACCGAAAGGGGTGTGGATTTTCATCCTCCTCCTAACAAGTTAGCCCGCTTCCATCTTAGACTGCATCATCACTTACCATCAGGTGAGATTGTAGTCAAGGGCTAACTTGTAAAGAATAAAAAAAAAACCTTTTGTCAATATAAAAAATGTTGTCTGTAAAAGTGTAGGAAATAGTTTCATATGTCAGTGTCCTTCCCCTCTATAATATTTCGCCACCTTTTGTCCTTTCAAAAGTGTTCTGTATTTCACGAATACCATAGATCTTCACAAGGCAACTCATAAATATGCTTTTTGTTTGTTTTATTAGCGCATAAAGAAACAACAGTGGTTATGCGAAAAAAACTTTTGCATTTTCCAACAATTCAAAGAAGTTCTATATAACAGCGGGACAAATTCTCTTCCAGCTCAAATAAAACCCGCTTGATAATTCAAGAAAGTGCTTCTTTATGGCCGATTTAAGCATTACTTGGGCAATTCTGACTTTGTTTCATACCTTAGGGAGTGTTCACACAAAACGTAAAGTGTAAGGAGGCTGCCAGGTTTTTCGCTCTAGTATATGAACTTAGAGAATAACTGTATTTTCGCTCACACTCATGTGTGGAAAGAAAAAAGGCAAAAAGATGTTGAAAGTCAAATTATAGATGAATAGCACTTTTTTTGTGATAGCCATGATATGATCATTTAACCCACGAAAATCCCCGCAGTACCAAGTGCCAGTACATTTTAGGAGGCTCCCGGATTTCCTTATTTCCTTAAGTGCATTCTTGAAGGAAAGTGATCCCCTGTTCCATTTGATGGTGTAGCTTTGCAAGCTAAAATCCTCGCAGAACAATACACAAAGTCAAAGTCAATTTTTTTATTGCAATCTAAGACGGAAGCGGGCTAATTTGTTAGGAGCAGGATGAAATCCACATTCCTTTCGGTTTCTACACGACATCGTACCGGAACGCTAAATCGCTTGGCGGTACGTGTTTGTCGGTAGGATGGTAACTAGCCACGGCCGAAGCCTCCCACCAACCAGACCTGGACCAATTAAATAACCTCAATCAGCCCAGCCGGAAATCGAAGCCGGGGCCTCCGTCTTGTAAATCCACCGCGCACACCACTGCGCCACGGAGGCCGTCAAAGATAAGCTGTCAAAGACCACATTCATTCTGGCAAGGTGAACGGTACCTTGGTTCCTTATTTTCAGTAGAGTTACGTAATACGGTTTAATAATAAAATGCCCACAAAGGTACCTTTATTCGAACCCATAGAATATCACGAGTTTGAAATTGTAAAAGTTATTATGAATAGGATTTTATTTGGCCAATAAGCATAACACAAAACAAAGTTAGTTGAGAGCCTTTTTAATAATTTATATAAATTTTCTCTCAATTGTTTTTTTTCTGTTACAACACAAAAAGCTTTCTTTTATTACGTAATTACCTACATTTATTGAAGCGAGTCGAATTATAGAAAAAGGTATTTTAATGAATGAAAATATATTCTACTACTAAGTGTTTATTCATGTATGTATTTTTAAAGGTTTATTTTATTTAATAACGTTCCAATGACCCAACAATCTATCTTATATTACGTCAAGGAACTTCAGTATAATATGATTATGTATGATGGAATGACGTGTCCTCCGGAGCACAGAGTTGATATCCGCTGCTGGATGCAACTGAGATTTAGCTAAGTAGGAAGTTAAAAACCAAGTCAAAATTTTTAATTACAAATTTATGTGTCCATTAAAAGTTTATTTAGATTTTCTAACATTACATTCAATGTACACATACTCGCAAAAAGAAGAAGTAGAAAAGCTTTATTGCAGATAAAACAAAATGATAACTAATATAAAAAAAAGAAAACATGAAAAAAATACATTTGACGTTACATTTGAGATATATGGGAACAAGAACAAACAAGGCAAAATATGGCAATCTATGGCATCATCATCATTAATACTTGTCCCTGTTTCTAATTGGACATACTTTGGGAAATTATCTTTGTTTGTACCACTTCCACTCTACGCAGCGAATCGTAAACAAATAAATTGCGCTTAGTGATCCGAAATTATGTAATTAAAAGTTTCCGCGACTTTCACGTAATTCAGAAATGTAATCTCAGAAAGTGGTCAACAGCGTTAAAGAACATACAAGTTGAATAACAAAATATTTTAGTAGTGACTTTGTTCTCATGAAATTTAGTTTTTCACTAATGAAAACTGAGAAAAAATCTTATAAGTATATAATTTATCAAAGATTTGTGTATTTTTGTTTAATAATATTTTATTTTCGGAAAAGCCTGTGATACGACGAATAGTATAAAAAATAGTCTAGCGGGCGGTTGATGAGTCCGGTTTCTTTGCTGTGAAGTTACTGAGGCACATATGTATTCTGTGACTTGGGTTTTTTTATAATGATTAAATTACAACGATATTTGTTGGAAGAGTCGGATATATTAAATCACCCTGGAAGGCTTCAATAAAAACACTGCCCTTTAATATAAAATATATCAAAGGTCGAATTGAGAAAACTTTTTTAGTCGGTTAATAACAAAATATGCATATTGGGATATTTTGTGGGTACCACTTGGGCAAAGCCGTAGGAGACTGCTATATATATATATATATATATATATATATATATATATATAACAAAAAGTACATACGTACACATTACGTAATACATCGTAGCGTAAATTTATTACACAACAATGTAATAGCTTAGGGAAAAACAGGCCACTTGCTGAGGATGCCTAATTTATCATTTGCCTTTGTGCTGCAATCGCCCGAGGAAGCTTTTATATGCGCCATCGTTCCGAATTATTTCCTACCCTTAATATCATCGCCCGCTAAACAAAGTAATCCCCCCATAATAAAATGAAAAGCAGATTATAAAAAGTAACGTCCCAAAGAGGCTGTTTATAGACGCTTATATTTAATTTTTCCTGGCTCGTTCCCTTCTATCACTCACCTAGATATAAATAAATTATTATTTTAATCCGACTGCATTAATAGGGCTTTATTATATTGATATTAATACTGCAGCAGCGTCACTGGTGGCTTAAAATCTATACCAAAATAGAAGCTTAGTGTTAGAAGAACAAAGGGGGCTGTTGAGATTAATAAGCTATTTATAAGTACACAGTCATACATACGTTTGGGGTCATAGGGGTCTCGTCATAGGGGTGAAAGATCTTTTTTTAAAGGGCGCTGTAGTCATCTGGCATAGGCTTAGAAGACACTTGTCATCCTTGGAGCTATGTGTGACTAGTTCTAACCAAAGATTTTGATAACCAATTTTCGAAATAGATTATTTTCAATATATCATACTAACATGGGCAAAGCCGCAGAAACAAGCTATGTAGAAAGTTCTGTATATAAGTGGTAGCATGATGATGACGTAGGCGAATAACTTACCGACATAAAATAGGAACATTAATGTACATATAGTTCTAAAATCATATCGTGCATTAATTAATATCAGAACAAGCATGTTTCCTAATTTGTTATTCAATGACCTTAATTTCAATTTAATTTAGGCAATGTTCAAAATACGGGCAACAATTTTCATCATTCGAGACTTGTTTCATATAATACGAAACAAGTCTCGAATACATTTCAGTTACAACCGTAAAACCCATCTGTTTACAAAAAAAAAAATCTGCTATAGCGTGCAAACAAGGAAGAAATTGATAGAAAATAATTACACCTATGTTACACCTTTCTAATAGTTAGCTTTTCTGCTGAGGGTTTTATCTATAGGCTCTTTAAATAACCCCATATTAAAACTATTGGAAAATGCATCAGGAAGTTGGTTCCACAAATTGCATGTGTTGAATTGATGATCTGGTAAATAGATTATACTCAGCTATCAGTTAGTGAAGATATAATCTAGCATTACCACATTTTTTAGATTAGAGATAGCCCTTGACTACAATATCACCTGATGGTAAGATGAATCTAAAATGGAAGCGGGCTAACTTGTTTGGAGGGGGATGAAAATCCACACCCCATTCGGTTTATACACGACATCGTACCGGAACGCTAAATCGGTTGGTACGTCTTTGCCGGTAGGGTGGTAACTAGCCACGGTCGATGCCTTCCACTAGCCAGACCTGGACCAATTAAGAAAACCTCTATCAGCTCAGCCGGGGATCGAACCAAGGACCTCCGTCTTGTAAATCCACCGCAAAACACGCGCCACGGATGCCGTCAAACTGAACGCCACTAGTTTTTGGAGACATCCATCTGATACTAAAACAGACATAACTCTGTATTTGGCGTTCCTTTATGTCGTCGTAGAAACCACTCGAGTATATTGAGCGTACCAACTACCTTTACGAAGTTAGCGTCCTATTTTATATTGCAACGTCACCTAACATCGTCTAAGGTCGTAGCCCTTGACTGCGAGCTGATGGTAAGTGACACAGTCTAAGAAAAAAATGAATTTACCCACATAGAAGACAGTGGCGTGCACACCATAGATACGAGAATGCCCTGCCTACCCTGAGTATTCATTACGAACCCTGCATTGGAGAAATATTTCCAATTTTGTTCACATAGTGCATAACCTACTTAAAAACCCGACGCCACTGGTGGAACCTTACCTTACCTTATCAGCCGATAGACGTCCACTGCACTGGACATAGGCGTCTTGCATGGACCTCCAAGCACAATGGACTCGAGCCGCCAGCATCCAGCAGCTCCCTACAACCCGCTTGATATCCTCGGTCCACCTAGGGGGTCGACCAATACTGCGCTATCCGGTGCGGGGTCGCCATTCCAGCAACTTGAGACCCCAACGTCCATCGGCTCTTCAAACTATGGGGCCTGCCCATTGCTTCAACTTCGCGACTCTCTGAGCTATGTCAAGGACTTTGGTTCGTCTGCGGATCTCCTCATTACTGATTTGATCACGCAGAGAAACTCCAAGGATAGCCCGCTCCATCGCCCGCTGAGTGGCTTTGAGCCTTCTAATAAGGCCCACAGTCAGCGACCTGACTGACTATGGGCCTGACTGTTGCTGACAGTCAAGGAACAGATACATGTTTATTCTACCCCTGACATTTTCTGCGCGGCGTAACATAGAACGCTAAATCGTTTGACATTGCCCAGCTGATGCCGAGCCAAACCAGACTGAACTAGTTTAGAAAATATAAAATCTTGAATTTTTTCGAGCTGGGAATCGTACCCAGGACCTCTGTTAACCTCCTCTATTAACTGTTACACAGTATTACCTCGTCATCTAGCTAATTTGTCAATTAACAAAAAAATAACTTGGTTTTCTTCTCTCTACTGATGGTTTTCGTTTCATTTCAGGCTTCAGTTAGAACAGCATTCATCATTAGCAACCGCTTTTTGGGAGGAGACTTCCGTTCACTGTAGAGCACTACAGTGAACGGAAGTCTCCTCCCAGAATAAGAGGAGTTAGGCCAGTAGTCCAACACGCTGGCCCAATGCGGATTGGCAGACTTCACACACGTAGAGAATTAAGAAAATTCTCAGGTTTGCAGGTTTCCTCATGATGTTTTCCGTTTGAGACACGTGATATTTAATTTCTTAAAATGCACATAATTGATAAGTTGAAGGTGCAAGTCCCGGACCAACTTCTAACCTACGTCCTCCGTATCGAAGGTCTTAAACACTGGGTTGGCACGGCTAGAACAACATACATATTTAGAAAATATAATATATGATGTCAACATAATAACCACGTAATACGGCCTTTTTCTGAAATTTCACGTTAAACACAAGTTATTTTTTACAAAAGAAAAACGCAATGTTAGCAACAAAACATTTTCGTAAGCAAAAAAAATACCTTACGCTTATAAATTGATAGAATGCTTAAAAAATACATTACGCCTGCTCATATAAATCTTACGTAAGAATGCTTTATTGTCGCCTTGAACTTTAGTAGGTTACTTAGGGATTTACTGCCCAGTTTTTGCTGCGGTAACATTTAATTTTCTTTAGAATTGACACAATTTATAAAGAAACTTATTATTTTCATATAATTACTTTGGAGTATAAATATTTATCAAGTATTTGCTAAAAATATTTAAACTCTAAAAGCTCAGTTAAAAGCTTGTCTGAAATCCGGCAGATTCTAAGTTCAGTTCCCGTATTATTTTACGACTAGCTGACGCCGCGCGGTTTCACCCACGTAGTTCCTGTCCCTGTAGGAATACGTAGATAGTACTGTAGTCTTTCTCTATAAATGGGCTATCAAACACTGAAAGAATTTTTCAAATTAGACCAGTAGTTCCTGAGATTAGCGCGTTTGAGCAAACAAAGAAAAAAAGTCTTCACCTTTAAATATATATAATATCTAGTATAGATAGAGAGGGGATATTAACTTTAATCCCACAACGCTGCTCCAATACTGATTAGTGGGCTTAGAGTGATAAATTTAATTCATTAACGACCACTATTGCTTACAATGTTTTCCGAGGCGCAGGTATAACACCAGTAACCTCTTAGCTCCGGGCTTAGATGTAACTGAACATTTATTAGATGAAAGAAAAACTGAGTATCTCCTAACCCGAGCCGGAAACCGATCCCTGGACCTTGTGATCCGGAGCCACATAGCCTAACCAGTGGACCAACAAGGCTTGGTCAAGGTTACATAATACAGTAGGGGTAGGAAAGGATAGGGGTAGAGAAGAAAGAAGTGAGGCTTGGTCAAGGATACATAATACACTAAGGGTAGTAAAGAAGTGCTCATAAGTCAAACCTTGACCGGGTACGTTAGTAAAATTATAAATGATAAGTATGAATGTATGTCGGGTAATATAAATTAAGCACTGAAACATTGTTCCATCAAATAACATGCTGGCGTAACTCCAAATGTGTCGAGATAAAAACATTTGTGTCGTTCAGTACATTTGTCAACAAGGCCATGTTTTAGTATTGTTAAAAAAATATGCTTGCATGGTCGCGAAACCGTAAATATTATGGAGGGATGACCTTAATTTTAAAGGCAAAACATTGAATAAGCCCTTAGGCTTCTAAAAATATAATTGATACCTAATCAATGTTATTTTTTCACATACTTTGTGATCTTTTAGTTGAGTTATAAAAGTTTTGTCTATAATTCATTGATAGGCTATTTATTCTTTAAAATAATTGGTTTTTATTAAAAAGAATAATTTAATTATATCAGTAAAACAATTATTAATCACATAGGAAAAATCTTTTCTATTTCTCGACAATTTTTTAAATCTTCCCATAATTATTTAAAATTTATTTTCGCGGTATATTTTGAAAAAATACCGGTACGCATGAAAATTTGTGGTCACTTAAAAAAAGTGGTAAAAGTGATCTTAAAAAAGATTTCAATTTTTAAGCGAAGTTCTGTTAGAATACAAGAAAATCAGAGTAGGTATCTATTACACGTATTTTCTAAGGAATTCTTGTCCGTATCTTCTAATAAAACATACTGGTCAGCTCGAGAACCTCCTCCTTTTTGAAGTCGGTTATAAATGTCAACAAGAATGACGGTATGATATACCATAAACCGTTTTAGAAATGATTTATTTATGTAGGCATTCCCACAAAATAACCGCAAACTTTTTAATCCTCTCATAAAAAAATAACAAAAACCGGCAGCATTTCATTACTGGCAGCATTGTCGTGAAAATATCGCCCTAAAAAAAGTTTAATCGACCTATACAATCATTATCTTTTGTTGGAGAGAATGCTTTCGGTAACTCCTTAAGTCCACAACAAGGTTTCTTACTTGATAAGACTTTGCAAGTCCAAATTTTTCATTACTTCAAAGGGATACTTAATATTCATTAAACTTTATTTATTCAGGAGCCCCCAAAAAGGCAATTGTAGACAACACCGTTCTCGTAACTGGAGTTTCGGGTACGAATTTAACTTTGAAATATTGACTGTTACATTTGGCCGCCATTATGAATTTTGTTGTGTTTGTTGTTCATGTTTAGAATAATAACTTACATGGAGACTAAGTGTTCATTTGAGCAATGGTTCATCACATCTGATCACGATACCTACATGATGATGATGAATTTCGTAATGATAAAAATACTTGGAGGTCATTGAATCAGCTTTTACCCATAAACGAAATTGTAATGATTTCAACCATTATAAATCATAATAAAGTATGATTATTTTTAAAAATGCAACTGTAAAGTTTCTTGCTGGCTTTTCTCAGTAGAACCTGCCTTCCAAACCGGTGGTAATCTGTTCAAATCAATACATACATACATAACGTTTCAAAAGTTTTTGTAAACTAAGCCTAAGAAACAAATAAATTTAGAAGATTTGATGATACAATTTTTTATTTTGTAGATTAAATAGTATTGATATTTTTTGAAAGTAAACGACACATTGTATAATTAATAATAATAATACTATACTAACACGTAACCCTACCATTCGTTGCGCAGTCGGGTAAAATATAAGAAGCTGGACTGAGAAAAACTTTAATAAATTAACTATTAAAAGAAAGAAAGATATAGAATTTTCGAAAAAAGTCCCTGCAGATTAATTTAAAGACACTGTCTTATAATCTGCTTTCATTTCACGCTGAGATTACATTGTTTAGCGGACGGCAAGATTAAGGGCAGGAAATATCGCAGGATGATGGTATATAAAGGCCTCCACGCCAATGGCTGAACAAAGGCAATGATAAATTGGACATCCGTAGCAAGAATAACCTGTTTTTCTCCGGGCTTTCATATTGTTTGGTGTATTCGTATACTATACACTCGTACTTAGGTGGTAACAAAGGAATTACCTTAAGGAAATCTCGGAAATAGAATATTGTATAGTTATTTGTATCCTGTTATTAATAAACTTGCCGATTCCCCGCGGTTTCGCCTGCGTAGTGTCTGTTCCCGTGGGAATATAGGGATAAAATATAGCCTATGAACACTCACAAGTAAAGTAGCTTTCTAATGATAAAAGAATTTTCAAAATCGGTTAATTAGCTCCAGAGATTGTCCCTCTTTTTAATATTAGTATAGATAATGACAGCGGAACTTGAACGTGGTAAAATTCTTAAGAATCCATATTTAGCGATAATAGTGACTGTTTACTACGAGTAGTTACATTGAATGAGTCTTTCTTTTTTTCCTTTTTAACCATACAACTTGGTAAACAGAGCTATAGGAATTGTCCAATAGTCCAATAGATGGAAATCGAATAATTGAGGAGCTATTTATATGACAAAATATATTCAAGATTTATAGGTTATAGGAAACTGGAACTCTGAAAAAAGAGAGAATCGAGTTGATGTAAATGACATTATCATGAAAAATGCTCGCCAAAATCTTGCCAAAAGTGAAAGTACAATCAATCAATTACAAAAACGACAAGAACCCAACTTCCGAAAAAGGGGTTGACCATGTTATCAAACCTACCGAATAACAAAAAAAGCCTTTCAGAATGGCACATTTGGAGTTACGCCAACTATGTTATTTTACTGAGCAATTCGTGCGCTTAATTCGCCTTGCCTGAGATGAATTTACATGTTTCTACTCAATTTTATTAGCAGTAAGATGAGAAAGTGCGTGACCGGCATTCCGTCATCTACTCGTACAATTAGGTAAATATACAGCTTTGTGTCTGAAAACAGACTTCTAAATTCAAATAACTTATTAAATTAAGTTGAGTAAGTAAACAAACTATTTACGTATCCAATCTCAAATCGACTACATCACACAATAGCTTAAAATTACTTTTTTAACGACATCAAAAAAGAGATTCTGTGTTCTGCATGTACGTTTATGTTCGTAAATTTTCATAAGTTATTGATTCGAATTGGATGGGGTTTTGTTATTTTAATACATATTTTCAAGAGAAGATATTTATTGATTTTATTATAGCGCATCATCATAAATCATTAATCATTGATTGCCAGAATGTGGTCATATACAAATATTGTTACATTTTAATGTTTATACACAATCTGCCTCATAGGCGTGCAAGCCGAGTACATTATAATAATTTCAATCAATAATAACTTCAATCATCATCATCATCAACAGCCGCTGGACGTCCACTGCTGGACATTGGCCTCTTGCATGGACTTCCAAACAAAACCATATCAGGACTTATTGTCCTGTAGACAATATAAACAGATAACACTTTATAAGTTAACTGAAGGGTCTGGGTCCTTGACACCAACTACCAACCAAATCTACCACGCTCTGATTCACATAGTTGTCTAATGTTACCTATTAGAAAGTTCTGGATATCACATCATCATCATCATCATGCCTATCATCATATCCTGCATCCTTATGCCTTCATCTAATTGAAGTTTGGCGGTCAAATGGCGAAAATTAGTAACTACACAATCTCATGAAGTAATTTTCAGCTGGCTGTAGTTAGGTAGTCCATTCCTTGATATCGTCGCACAATATGGCCCTGGTGTACGTTTCTCGACTATTTAGCGTTCTTGGTTCAGCCTTTATAGAGGACCTTTATAGAGGGATCCTCTTTGCAGATGTCCGAAAAATTAAACAAATCACAGCCTCGATCTATATAAAACTTTGTCTATAGGTGGCATTAGAGCCGGAATTTCCGTGAATGTTTTTCATTGTAAAACTCTTATTTAAAACCTGAAAGCAAAAACTCACTTACAATTTTCTTTTATTCAGAACCCTGGCGCTCAATCGAAAACAATATCTCAGTAAAAATAAATTTTTCCGACCGATAGAAGCGTTAGGAAAATCTAGGACTATCGATTTTACGTACGCAGGTGCATTTGGCAATAGGCCAAAGGCACAAAAGTTATTGCATCGAATGCTGGGATGGGTACACCGATTCCAGACGATTGTAGCATGAAACTTGTATGAAACTACATTTAAAATTACTACTCAATGTTTTTATAGAGCATTCGTTTCGTACGAACAAAATAATCTTCGTTCAATAGCCCTATTTTGTTACGTTGTTTTAAAAACTAGGCAATGTGCGTTTCGAATTAATATTTATATCTATCTTTATAATACGATACAATAGAAAGTGAGAGATATATATGAGTTATTCGAAACTCACACTGTTGAGTTATAAAACACCGATAGTATTACAAGTAAAAGGTAACAAAAGTTGCAGTTTCACGCAGAAAGTAAGTAAATAAGTATTAGGTAAGTACATAATAATTTAAGCAAAACCCGAATAGTTCCTTGGTTAATACTCGGATTTTAAGTGTTATAGGTTCTTGTTTCAATATTCGTCGTAAATCGTACCCACTCCTAGCACAGGGTTTGAGATTGTTTGGAAGAGAAACGCAGCAACATGGTTAGACTAATCTTCATATAACATCTCTTATAAGGAAGCCTGGCCCTGCATTGGGCTATTAAAAAGACTAATAATGATGTATGATAATCATTTCATCATCATTAACAACCCATATTCGGCTTCCTATTGAGCCACTTTATATTCTTAATGCTCTTAATCTTAATTCTCTTAATTCTCTACGTGAGAATTCATCATTCAGAGGTCATATCCACTGGGATATTACGGCTCTAAAACATATCTACGTATAGGTATATTGACGCCTATTTCGCATCTACAGGAACGGCTTTTATTTAACCCGAAAAGCGACCAGAAAACGAGGTCAGGACATTACTTTTTTCCCAGTAGTCCCGATGCCTTGTGAAGCGCTATCAATTTGCGTACACAGGCGCCTTTGGATCTGTGCCAATGATTTGCCATCGATTTCAGGATTAAATACGCCATATTGCTTACAGAACAGTAAACATACCAAGATCTCTTGCAATAAGGAACTACATAATAATTAGAATACATGGGACGTAAAGAATCTGGGGTATAGTTGAAAATCAATCTTGTGATCTTGAACGTGATCAAGCGGTATGCTTTGGCTGTGACTTTCGTATGCTGGCATTCAGTCTGACAGTCACAGATTAAGAATAGGCCTCGAATCTGTCGTAGCGTACCCAATACCAATTCATGCAGCAAAGGATCCGCATACTGGTATGATGATGGAACCAGTCTGGGTTTAAAATACCCAAGGGGTCAATACTCAAGCGTTTTAAATCCGGAAATAGTAAGTTTATTTAGTATAGTGCCTATAACTAATTTAATAAATAGGGACCACATTATAAATCATTCAAAAGTTTCATTATTATTCAATATTAATATGTTTCAATTAACGCATTATTATACTTTTAGACACATTGAGCGGTTATTAAGTGTTCAATAAAATTCGAGAAAAAGAATTGCATACATGAGCTATAACCTTATTTTATAGTATGTCTTTATAACATTGAAACAAGTTCTAAGTCGAAGAAATATATAGTTATAAAACACCTTTCAATCGAACTTCTTCGTGGAAATCTTTGCAAAGTTGAAAGTAAAGAAGTTAAAAACATTTAAATGCGTTTGCTTTTAAAGTACTTACTCATATAACGCAAGTAGGTACACTAAACATACCTAGTTAGTATTTAGGAAATTTGGACGCATTTACAACCTCAAAATTATTTGAACTTTGTCATTTTTATAGTACTTTGCATATCACATACTTCACAGAAAATGTGTTTGATGAACATTGTGACTTAAAAAAGCCCTCGCCATCTTGTTGTCTGATGGGTTTCCACTTTTTCATTCATCAACGTAAATGACCAAAGTTTTCGTCAAATCAAACGTGTTTATTGAACAATTTGTTCATCTGTGGCTTGTTTGAAGCGTTTGTCAAACATTTTAACGGATTTTTAAAATTGTTAACGGAGTGCCTTACCCTTCAGTTCAGTACAGACGTTCAGTGTTAACTGCACAGCTTTTACTGAACAATAGAACTGCCCCTGCATTCTGTATAGTTACAGCGATGGGACATCGCTCGTTTCCATGGCAACGTTTTTGGCATCCCATAAAAATAAAGTTCAAATTGTATCATAACTTGTTATAGGCCAATATTACATCGACGAGTATAAATAACAAGAGTCGACCCACAGTTCAGTCAAACCATCTGTTTAGTGTCCGTTAGTATTTTATATACATATATACAGATTTTTCTAATGATTTTGATTGAAATTTCGACTATATAAATCTACGCAGCTAAAACTGAACGGCTATAGTGCGCATTTGATCTCCCATACCAGGAAAGAACGTTAAATCGCTTGCAAAATTGAATCATAATTATATAGGTAATAGACACAGGTCTTTCAAAGACCGCTGATTGAAAGGTTTTAAACACAATTAAATTTTCTCAATCGATTGGCTTTGCTCAGAAGGATTATCGATTTGCTTATACAGACACATTTGGAATATTGCCAAGTGTTATTGCATCGAGCTCTGGGTAGGATACGTACGCAGTGCTGGTTGCAGGCACCATGTGATTACACAGAAGGGAATTAAAACTTATCCAGTTAGTGCTGATTGGAGATATGTTATTATTTTTCTTGTTTGAAAAGGTTTATTAACCCTGTCATAGAAAGAAGCAGGAGTGTCCAACGTTTTTTTAGTTATTCAGGTACTATTGATCATATTCTAAATAATTATTCAATGTTAGATTACCGTGGTTAATTAGATATCGATGTTGCCTTAGATTGTATGTAACATAACTTTTTTTTCTAATATCAGCATTAGATATAGCAACGTTACAATTCCTGAAAATGTCATAATAGTACCTATCTTGTGGTAGGCGTCCACTGATCCTCATCATACATATCGTACGGATCGCATCGAACGGATTTATCTACCGTAAAATTAAAAATCCGTTTGATGCGATGCGTCCGATACGTACGATGCGGATCAGCGAACGTTTACCATTGTACTCCATTAATACAAAAAATATTATTTTAATACACATTTTATTTACAAATAAATGTATATTAAATATAAAATGTACTCTTGGGGCTCAGTTGAATCTTTTTGTTGTCACGATCTAATAATATCACTTGAAACTTTATGTCAAGTTAAACTAACTGATCTGACTAGCAATCTCTAAGGTATTTTATTGTTTACGAAAACCTTGATATTAAAATTGCTTGAGTTAGACAAACCCTTTAAACGAGAAACTACATATTCATTAAAATCCTGATAATTATTTGTTTATCAAAAAAAAAATACGAAAAACAATAACAATATACTATTAGTGTAACATAAAGGATATATTTTAGTAGTGGGTCGATGGAATAAGTATAGGTCTGTAGGGACTTTCAGTTCATAGACAATTGCTAAATTCGATACATTCATGTAGTCTATTACGAAAACAGCTAGTTAACATATCATCATCATTATCAACCCATATTCGGCTCACTGCTGAGCTCGAGTCTCCTCTGAGAATGAGAGGGGTTAGGCCAATAGTCCGCCACGCTGGCCCAATGCGGATTGGCAGACTTCACACACGCAGAGAATTATGAAAATTCTCTGGTATGCAGGTTTCCTCACGATGTTTTTGCTTCACCATTTTGAGACACGTGATATTTGTTTTCTTAAAAAGTTGGAGGTGCATGTCCCCGACCGGATTCGAACCCACACCCCCCGGAATCGGAGGCAGAGGTCATAACCACTGGGCTATCATAGCTCATACCACAACATATAGCTGTAGGTATTCCTAGTAGCACCGTGTAAGCTGGTACTAATGAGCTTCGACGCTCAGTTGCTAGCAAATTGGCGCAATCACCTAAAATTACGAGGCCTTTGTTGTTGTATGTCAAATGTGAAATACGAACATATTTACAACAGGTATATGTTATCCTATGAAGTATGGTTAAAGAGCCGTGATAGCCCAGTGCATATGACCTCTGCCTCCGACTCCAGAGGGTATGGGTTCCAATCCGGGGCATGCACCTTCAACTTTTCAGTTGTGAGCATTTTAAGAAATTAAATATCACGTGTTTCAAACGGTGAAGGAAAACATTGTGAGGAAACCTACAAACCAGAGAATTTTCTGCGTGTGTGAAGTCTGCCAATTTGCATTGGGCCTGCGTGGTGGACTATTGGCCTAACCCTTCTCATTCTGAGAGGAGACTCCTGCTCAACAGTGAGCCGAATATGGGTTATTAATGATGATGATGATATGTTGTACTAACCGAGGCCCTGCGCAGTTCCCGTTCCCGTGAGAATACGGGGATAAAGTTTAGCCTAGGACACTCACAACTAACGTGGAAATATTTTGGTAAAATATTTTTTTTAATTGTACTAGATCCAGAGACTATCCCTACGACACCAGAAACTTAACCTCTTTATAATATTAGTATAGATAACTGCTTTATTGGTCCAATGGTTAGTGTATAATATTTCGGATTATGTGTTGATTCTAGACCTGCACGCGTACCCAAGTGGCACGTCGATTTCTTTCTACAATCGCAAACGCTTCTAAAACTAGAAGAATGTATGGTAATGACATTTGTTATCGACAGGTCACGTGATCAAGATCTGTCATTCCCATACATTTTTCTAGTTTTCGAAGCGTTTGCGATCGTAGAAAGAGAATCGACGTGCCACTTGGCTACAGGGGCTGGGTCGGGCTTTGAGCTTTTCTGTTTTCCAACAAATTCTCAGTACATTCCGAAGTTGGAATATTGGGTGGTGTTAAAATTATAAAAAAAATATATTTGCCATATTTATTAAATATGACCAATATTCCCATTCCCCTCCAACTAGTAGGGAAAGACTGTGCTAGGAGTGGGTACGACAATGGACCAACGGTGATGAAGACCAACCGCTCTTACCATTGTGCTATTGAGGCTTTATTATGGATCTCCGCGTAATAATACATTATTATGTAGGTCTCCACGTGTTGAATCACTAAGTTTTCTAGAGAGATCTCGTGTCAAGATTTCTTTAAAAATATGTATGAATAGCATTTGAAGATCTCCCAGAGGCACGAGATAGCTGGCAAGATGCCACGGTCAATAAAAACCTTGAAAGAGTTATAAAAAATAAAACTGAAATAAATAAAACTCAAGTGCATGTATGAGAGTGTTACGAGCTAAAATTTATTATAAATTTAACAAAAAACTTAATAAAATATACTCCGAGGCACAATTATCCGCCCACTTTAATATACTCGCGTCATATTAAAGAAGGCGGATAATTGTGCCTCTGAGTGGTCACAACGGTGAAAATATGTACCCTTTTTAACTAACCTCCAAATGAGGAAATTCTATGTATGACTGTATGTGTTTTTTACATAAGTAGTAAGTATTTAATATATCGCTTTATGGTCTTTATGGTTTTCTTTTTAACCCCCGATGTAAAAGGAGGGGTGTTATAAGTTTAAGGTGTCTGTCTGTCAGTCTGTCTGTGGCGTAATAGCTCCCGAACGAATGAAGCTATTTCAATTTAGTTTATTTTGTATGAAAGGTGATTTACGTGCGAGTGTTCTTAGACACGTTTGATGAAAATCGGTTGAGCCGTTTAAAAGTTCTGGGGGGTTAAAGTGGGGAAGAATAATCGAATGTCGGCAATTATACTCGAGTAGGGTCTGAAAGAGAATATTGATGACTTGATTGAGAGTGTAATTAATAATTTCATGACATACGGGAGTTTTTCAAAATTTTCAATTTTATATATGTTTTTAATGTAAAAAGAATGAAAAGCTAAGTATTTCTTAGCCTAGGACTCGAACACAGGACCTAGTGATCCAATACCACATAGGCTAACCACTGAATCAACCAAGATTGTATAACATCTTTGTATCCGTTTTGCTTGGAGTAATATGATTATGGGCCATTAGTTCCTTCATATGAGTAGAAGAAATACAGTAATTCTCGCGCTCATATGAACCGAACCAAATGAACACGAACCATTTAACTTACTGTTATTTCTTTTATTTATAAATGGTCTAGATAAATTGTTGCTATATTCAGTTTGATTAAAATAGAATGTGCTTTTACTTGTTCAATACATTAATTTCATCTGCTTAATGATTTTATTTGGTTTGGCCTATGCTTCATCAATGGACTTTGGTAGGTCATTCTTTACCCCCGAGTCCGATTTTACCTGTAAGATTTTAAACTAATTTCGTGGTTTTTCATTATGAATATTATTTAAAAGGAGATTTTTAATGTCGATATTTCGACCCAGTTGCATGGATCGTGGTCACGACGGGACTGAAGTTGCGAGATGCGAAGTTGACATTCAGCTGATGTAACCCCTAACAGCTGATGTATATGAATAGGGGCAGAATCGATTGAATTCAATTATAGAATCCTTCGCTTGTTCGAGATTCAAACTCGGCACTCGATGAACAAATTACAACTTTGCTCACTTTTTGAACAAATAACTATTTTCGCCTCAACCAGGTGAATTTGAGCGGCAGCGTCAAACAGAGCCGACAAAATGTCGTCAACACACGTTTCCGACACCGGAGCATCCTCAGGAAATGTTGATTCTACAATATTTGTTCAATATACAGCCAAGCTTTCGCGGGAAATAGCAAAACATACATTGATTGTATTCCCCTAAATAGTGTAATGTACTGGTAAATTATAAATAAACAAAGTGGAAGAAGAAATATTTACTACTAGCTAATGCTTGCGACGTTGTCCGCGTCAAACTAGCGTAGAATATAAAAAAGTTTGGTTATTTTTAATCTTGGCGGTATTCTGGTATGAATTTTGATACAAGCATACTACATCACATCGATTCAAACCTTTCTACAAACGCTAACGCTTCGAAAACTAAAAAAAATGTATTAGAAAGACAGATCCGTTCGATAGCTTGATCACGTGACCTATTGATAACGAATGTCATTATCATACATTTTTTAATTTTCGTATTAAATTGTTAATTACATCAGTTTTTTTTAAATAGTTTGGATATCAAAATATATGTTTTACGATTTTATGATATTTATTCTAAAATAAGTTCTTTGTACCCATGTCTATACATAATCAAATATTGAGTATACCCGTATCTAGTATCCCGTACCCGTATCCCGTGGAGAATATAGATGGACCTCCGAAATTTTCAATAACAATAAAAGGCTAATACAATAAAGGAAACGAGGAAAATATAATAGAAAAAGAGAGTTTTTCAATTATGTTGACGATGTTACCGACAAGATTTTATGTTGAGGAATTTAATTGAAATTAAATGAAATGAAAATAAAATGAAATGAAATAAAAACGTCTAAAATATGAACGTCCTATAGAGTGTCCATACATACTAGTGTCAGCGTAGTGTATTAGTAATGCGCAGTGTTGGTCGACCCCCCACTAGGTAGGTAGGTAGCTGGATGCTGGCGGCTCGAAACCGAGTTGTTTGTAAGAGGCCTATGTCCAGCAGTGGACGTCTATCGGCTCCGAATGTTGATGATGATGATGATACATTAGTGGGTCACTAGCATACAGGCAAATATCTCTAACGGCGTTATAATATTTTTTAATAATTTACTATAACGCCGTTAGAGATGGAACGCCAGTTGCATGGATCGTGATCACGACGGTACTGACCACGATCCATGCAACTGGGTCGAAATATTGACATTAAAAATCTCGTCGTTTTTTCGTGGTATGTACCCGTTTAAATAATATTCATAATGAACAACCACGAAATTAGTTTAAAATCATTAACAACATAACATGATGTCCGCGTGTAGCCCAAAGGTTGACATGTAATGTATGTAAATCAATAGATTATATAACATATGCTGCACTTCCTAGCTTTGTATTTCCATGCGGTTTTTGAAAATTGATTAAAAAAGCCTTTGTTCTATGCTCTATTGGGTCTAAAGAAATTTCTGTATTCCTCGCACAAGAAGTCGCGACCAATTGTAGGTATAAAGTAGCACATACACATAAAACTTGAGAAACTGTGATGCATATAAACCTGCCTGCCTATACCTATACCTACTACTTCTACTGTTCTATACGTCAATGTGACGTGCATTTTCATACTAATCTATGTAAATGAATACATTCTGCAAGCAGACCCTAGTTATAGCAAATGCTAATGTCGCTCTAGTGTATTCATATATTCATCATTAACCTATTTAATTATTTACTGTCCCACAGTTAGGTAAGAAGAACATATGGACCTTAAATGAAAAATTTGGCGAGTTTATTAGCGTGATATTTGATTCTATAACGATCATTATTAGTTTTAGTGGCAATGACCACAGACTTGCAAACAAAGTCTAATTGTTGTCAAACCGCTCTGTTGCACTTTTAAGAAGAACCGAAAAAACATGGTTTAGTTAATACATTAGGCGGAACAAATGTAAATACCATAAACATAAAAAAAATGTATATTTGTGCATTTTATTCTTCCTTCTCTGTGCCTTTCCAACTATTGATCATTGTTATGTATAAATAGAGTTCACATCTTCAGATTAGCTTATCCGATATTCAATGTAGCTAAGTACCTACACTGAATATCAGATAAGCAATTTTTTTTTTAATTTTAAATTTTAAAGTCAAATTTTAAAACATTTGATTGTGATAAACGGACAATCGGCAACGCACGTGATCCTTTAAGGGTTCCGTTTGCACTAACATTCGGAACTTTAACAATCTTTATTTATGAGCTGCGATGTCACAGATAAACATATACGTACACTTTGTGTTGTTGGTACTATCCTACTCCTACTAATATTATAAACGCGAAAGTTTGTATGGATATTTTGATGTTTGGATGTTTGTTACTCTATAACGCCGCTACTACTGAAGCGATTTAGCTGAAATTTGGAATGGAAATAGATTTTTCTCTTAATTAACACATAGCTACTTTTTATCCTGAAAAAATCCATGGTTTCTCGAGGTTTGCGAAAACTGGTAATTTTGATGATATAAATGTTTGTTACTCTTTCACGCCTCGACTATTGAACCGAAATAGCTGAAATCTGGTGTTGAGATATATCATAGTATGGATTAACACATACTTTTTATCCCGGAAAAATCCATGTTGGCCGAGGGATTTGTGAAAAACTAAATTCCAGGCGGACGAAGTCGCGGGCGTCCGCTAGTATACTATACTTATAACACCCCTTGTACGTACGTTCGTAGAGGGTTAAAGAGAACAACAACATCGTTTACAAATTCCCCTTCGTGGTTTCGAGCTTCCGGTGGTATTTGGACGTGTCCTGTTATTTAAAATTTAACCGTTACCTACCCAAAGCCGCGCCGAAGGAATAAAATATGAGTTGCTCGGAAGCTATGTTTCACGGGGATGAATTTTAGATTGATATTGTTATTTATTCACAATAATTCCATTAACAACAGTTTTAAATAAATGTAACAAACAATGTATTTCAATATTAACCCGTTTGTAAAGCTTATGGATAATAATATAATTTGTTGTTTCATATTATAATATACTAGCGGATGCGACTTCGTCCGCGTGGAATTTAGTTTTTCACAAACCCCGCGGGAACCATGGATTTTTCCGGAATGAAAAGTAGCCTACGTGTTAATCCAGAGCAAAATATATTTCCATTCCAAATTTCAGCCAAATCGGTTCAGTTGTTAACATCCAAACAAACACCCATACAAACTTTCGCGTTTACAATATTAGTAGGATTAGTAGGACTTGCCAACACTCCACGGTTTTACTCGCGTGATTCTCGTTCCCTTGAGAATGCGGGATTAAAATATAGCCTATGGCACTCAAAAAAATAATGATGTTTTATAGTGGTATTAAATCGGTTCAGTAGATCCAGAGATTACACCCTACAACACCACAGACTTTAACTTTTTATGATATTAGTATAAACAAACATACCTTACTTACTCTTTTTTGATAATTTACATATTTTTCTCCATATTTCAATTCACTTACACAACGCCTTGATAAATGATATGCCTAAGCCTTCTCATGAAACACTGTATCTATTGTTGAAAATCGTAAGAAACGGCAGTACGTTCAGTCGTTTTTGATTTTATTCGGAACAGTCAGATAGACAGACAGACGCGCCGAGGGACTTTGTTTTATAATATTATTATGTATATGATTATCCAACAAATTCAAAATTCATTTATTTCATTGGGCTTAGTTTCCAAGCACTTTTGAAGACAGGTAATAAATAATATTGTTAGATAATGGTGATAATAATTGGTCGAAAAGTTTAAAATTAAAGTTACGAGGGATCGAAACGCGCTATGGTCTGAGAAGAGCCCACAAACTCAGCCAACAAAGTCAGATTAAAACATAATAAACTATGAATTTTTCACAACACAATGAAATATTGCAACGAATCAGAAGTGGAAATGGCAAATCATATAAAGCT
This sequence comes from Bicyclus anynana, assembly GCF_947172395.1. Lineage (NCBI taxonomy): Eukaryota > Metazoa > Arthropoda > Insecta > Lepidoptera > Nymphalidae > Bicyclus > Bicyclus anynana. Next base: position 5,446,765 of record NC_069087.1, on the reverse strand, counting down.
ACCAGAACGTGTTCGAGAGCAAATTCAATAAATCTCTATCAGAAGCGTATATATACGTAGCTATCAGATCTATACCTCGCAGCAGATCTTTGTAAATAAACGAATACATGGTTCCGATACAGTAAATACTTGAGTTGAGTTTGTTATGTACTTCTTTTTATACTGGTAGAGTTTCACTAGTTAATAAAAGACTGAAACTTTATAGATAAGAGTATCTATAGCTTTAACTTTGAATAGGTTACGTTACATAAAATAATTATTATCATACGCGATTCAGAAAGCCTTTAATTATAATGGAAATGTTACCAATTTATTATTGTAGAAATCATATCTTTATTCAAATTACTGTAATTAATACATACATAAATTCTGGGATTCTGGGAGATCATTAGCCAGTAAAATTATTTCAATATAAGCTTTCATTTGTTTTGGTCTTTGTGTGATTATGACGACACAATTTATATAAAGATATTGCTACTATGGAAAGAAAAACTACTATCCTATTAGGTTTCTTCATTTCTGGTTGGCACAATAAAGATGATGATTTCAAGCAAGGCTAAGTTTAAGCTTAGCTTGCTATAGCTTATGTGAGCATTAAGCATCTGGTGCCCTGTGATTTTTAATTAGAAGTGAATTGATTTTCACGACTACTTTCAAAAAATTTTAATATATGTCGGCGCGAGTAATGTATTTGATCAGTCGGTCGTGACCCCATGGGTCGAGATAGTACGAAGCTAGGTGGGGGACCGAGTGCTGGCGATATAAGAGACCGCTCCGGTGGTCTAGCTCATTCTTGCCGAACCGTCAACACCTTTTAATTTAATGGATAATAACCCTGGGTTGTTATGAGATAGGCGTGGAGAGTGACTTGAGTGGAAAAAGGGAGTGTTAGATATCTGTCAAAGGTGCTTTTAATCCTACACACATCGTTCACAAGTGCGTGACTCCACTCAAGGTCATTATCTGCCACTCAGGGTCTGACAGATTTTCATTCAATAATTGTATTTTGAAGACAACCGCTTCTGATGTCAAACCCGTTTTCTCCAACATATAAAAGATATAAGTTTAAAATATAATTACCACGATGTCACTAGCAATAAGTAACACGAGAATCAAAAATATATTTTTCATCAAAAAATTTAAACGATACTTGCAGACTGTTTCGATCTTTTTGATGAGAAGTCTCACAGCTTATTTTAACAGCCCATTACAGAGCACTTGCCTCCCTCCGTAAAGAAGGTGGATTTTATAGGAGAGGGGATATGGAGCTTAGACACACCACGCTGTTTCAAATGCTTGTTTTAAACTTATTATCGACCAAGTGTTAGTGATAACGATCGCGACCAATGACTTAACGTTCTCTTCAAGGCACCATCATTCATTATTTAAGAATGTAATATGTGGCATTACTTAAAAATAAAGATCTTTCTTTCTTTCTTTACCTACCAATTTACCACCTCCTAGTGTTATTACATACGTCATGTAAAACTACCAATTTGATCACATACGGCACGTAAAATTAACAAATTGCCAACTTCTAGTATTACTCATCACATACGTCATGTAAAATTACCAACTCCAAGTATTGTCATATACGTCATGTAAAATTATCAGTTTACCAACTACGAGTACTAGCTAGTACTATCACATACGTCATGTAAAATCACCAATTTCATCACATACGGTATGTAAAATTACCAATTTACCAACTCCTAGTATTACACAAACGTCATGTAAATTGAAACATTAGTAAAACTTTTAAAAAAGCTTTAACTGCAAATAAAGTTTGGCATACAACGTAATACTTTTATAAAACATTTATATAACAAGGTTTAAAGCCGCAGCGGTCGTGATGGCAAATTTTATAAGCCGTAACGTATGCCCGGGGCTTAATTATAAAACCTAATTAAGAAGTGGAAACCTCCATTTCGTTCTTCAGCATTTTTATTATCAGAAATGATAATGCGATGTCGGAGAAGGGAATTTAATTAGTGTATTATTCACTTGGCTACACAAAATGACGTCTAAGTAATCAAGTATGTTTAATATGTTTTTTAAAATATGACTAACTAAGATGCCCGCGACTTCGTCTGCATGTAATTTCGTTTTTCGCAAATCTCGCAAAAGGTAGCCTATGCGTTAATACCGGGTTTTATCTTCGTTTTTAGTTTCAGCAAAATCAGTTCAGTAGTAGCGGCGTCAATGACTAACAAACATCCAAACATACATATAATATTAGTAGGATAACTGAAAAAACATAATCAAATTTACATTCTAAAGAATGTCAACTGCATGCAGAATAAAATATATTAGTGATATTTAAGAAAAAAATCAAATATATATTTATTTTAACGTATTGTAATTTTTATACAAAATTGTTAACTTGAAATTATAACTATGGTCATAATTTTAAGTTTATAATGTTGTATTGAATATATTATAAAATTACTACTTTATTTTACACCTATTTTTTATATAAATTAGTCGGTAATTTTCTATTTTCATGAACTATGAAGGCTTCAAAGTGAAAATTTAATACTTGCTCCCACACCCATAAAAATTATTCAAGCGCAACTTAAAAAATACGTAGATATTTTTATTCCAGCATGACAATACTTCACTACGGTAGTAACAAAATCAAAACTCCAAGTCTCCGAGTGAAACAACGTTAACATTTATGAGAATTCCATTGCAATCAGTAGTAACTCGAGCTTATTAAATTGAATGCAAGAGAAATAAAACCAGAAGCTAATAAAAGCTAGGAGTTGTATAAAGCGACAATGGCGCAACTAGGCGACGGGCACATCCGGGAACGCGGCCAGGTCAAGGTCACGGCCCGCGGATCGATGCAGCTCCGCCCCTCTCCCGGTCCCCGCTACGTCGCTACGCGGCTACGGCGCTACAATGCTACGCCTGCTACGTCGGTTGCCTAGTTCTACGCAATTTTTGCAACTACACTACTCTTTACAACTTTATAGTTACGATTACGACTTGATGTATATTACGAAATAAATATATAGATTTAAAATTCGCCAGAGCTAGAGCTTAGATGGAACTTATTACTTATGTCGATATATTCGATGATCTATTACAAATTAGAAGTTAGCAGTATTGTATATAAAGTAATACATATTATGCAATACTATTCTCTAGATGGAGTCCGTGATAGCCCAGTGGATATGACTTCTGCCTCTGTTTCCGGAAGATGTGGTTTCGAATCCGGTCCGGAGCATGCACCTCAAAATTTTCAGTCATGAGCATTTTAAAAAATTTTATAATATTAGTAGGAGTAGGATTAATGTTTATACTACCTTGTTGTTCCAATACTTCGCCTAAACAGCTATAGGTTATGCGATCCTGAGTTCCAGTCCTAAGGTTATTACGAAATATTGAATTGTTGTTTCTTTCAATCAATCCTCAGCTGCAGTGTAATGTTAGAAAGTGGTTTTTTTACCTAATCTCAGAAATTACATTGAATAGAATAGTAGAAACTGAAAGGGGTGTAGATTTTCATTCTACTCCTAACAAGTTGGCCCGCTTCCACCTTAGATTTCGTCATCACTTATATAGGTGAGATTTTAGTCAGGGGCTAACTTGTAAAGGATAAAAAACAAGAAAAAAAAGCCGGTCCCGGTTATATCACTTACACTGATATTAATAATAATCGTTACTGAATCAAATCCCACTCCAATAGGAAAATAAGACTGTATTTCTAATCAAAGCATACACAATAACGTTAGAACGAAACATAAGTTATATCAAAGCCATAAATGACAAATAAACTCTTATATAACATCTATGAAAAATATGAACGTATGCACTTAAGAATTAAATGGAAACGCTCCACGCTAAATCATAAAAAGATTAACGTGTCAGCATTCTGATTTCCGGCACCGAGCTAGCGTAGGCGAAAATATTTCCTTTGAAGCAATATTGGGTCACACATGTGCTGTGGAAAACGCTCCAACGTTTTCAAATACGAGAACATACTCGTAAACTAGATAAAAGTTTGAACCACCCGACAACTACTACTCTTTGTGAGTACTGACACGAGCTAACAGATTTTTTTTTTTCAATTTATTCTTTACAAGTTAAGCCCTTGACTACAATCTCACCTGATGGTGAGTGATGATGCAATTTACGATGGAAGCGGGCTAACTTGTTATGAGGAGGATGAAAATCCACACCACTTTCGGTTGCGACACGACATCGTACCGGAACGTTAAATCGCTTGGCGGTCTTTGTCGGTAGGGTGGCAACTATCCACAGCCGAAGCCTACCACCAACCAGACCTAGACCAATTAAGAAAAACTCAATCAGCCCAGCCGGGGATCAAACCCAGGACCTCCGTCTTGTAAATCCTACGCCAAAGAGACCGTCAAATTAGCTTAAATTTAGCTATTGGTCTAAAATAATTAGGTATTCTTTCATTTAATACCAAAGACGAAGAATTTCCATCATAATACAACAAGTCAAACTCGTATATTTATGTACTTCGTATACTAATATTATAAAAAGGTAAAGTGAGTTTGTAGTGGGTAATCTATAGGTCTGAACCGATTTTGAAAATTATTTCACCAATAGAATGCCACGTTATTTGTGATTATCATCCTACTAATACTATAAACGCAAAAGTTTGTACGGATGTTTGTTACTCTTTAACAACTATAAAACTGATTTGGCTGAAATTTGTAATAGAAATAGATTTTACTCTGGGTTAACACACAGGCTTTTCTACTCGGTAAAATCCATGGTTACAACGGTTGAAACGAAGTCGCTGACGTCCGCTAGTCTATTTTATCCCTCATAGAAACAGGAACTACGTAGCTTAAAAGCGTTATCTGTGTTCTGTGCTTACAACATCCTTAAAGAGAAACAAATAAATATATAACTAAAATAGTAAGCTATACAATATTTAAGAGTTCAAATAAATGCGCATTGATTTTGTATTACCTATCTGGTTTATTTTCTTTGATTAGTTTATTACTTTGTAAATGAATAATATAATTCTCATGGTATTATGTAACCCTAGCGGTTGCAGAAATAAAATTGTTGTAATTTATCGTAAAAATGTAAAGAATCATAATTAACGTTCAGCGAACATGCAGTGTTGGAAGCAACCTTGATAAAGGTTCTATAGCAACCGCGAACGTCCACCCCTGTACCACAAAGGGTCATGGTCGCGAGACAACTTCAGCTTTAAACAGAGACGTCCGCTCACCTCCGAAGCAGCCGCCCGAATGGCCTTCCCTCGGAGAGCAGGGGGTCTGTTTACCCGCCAGCCCCCCACCCCGACCGTGCCAGCTGAGCAGCGGCACGCTATATTTAGGTTGCGCTGTAAATATTCGCTCCAAGTACGGAAAGCGCCCCCCTGTGGGGGCAGGTGGGGACTTTGGATACATGAAGCGCTAAAAGTTGAAAGTTCACCAACGCCCCACACGAGCTCGCAGTTCGCACCGTTAGAGAACGTTCTCTTTATTTAAATTCTATTGCTAGATATTCTTTCCGTAGTTTCTTTTGAATTGACGTCATACAACTATGCTAATTTCTCAGGGAACAAAGGCAGTTTGTCTTCTTTTTTGAATGGAAAAAAAATCATTTTCATTTTCAAATAAAACATAAATGTGAGAATCCGCAAACTACTGAATAGAGGCAGGCGTTAGATTAAGCAAGTTCATAATTATCAATGCCAATATTATAAATGCAAAAGTAAGTCTGTCTGTCCTGTTACCTTTTCACAAGTAAACCGCTGAACTGATATCGATGAAATTTAGTATAGAGATAAATTTGGACCTTCGAGCAGAACACAGGCTACTTTTTACACCTGAAAATTACGGCATCCCAAAGTAATTAATTTAGTTTAAGATAACACCACCATAAGGCTGCCTGTCTATCAAAGCGGAGTGAGGGAGCGTAGCGGAAAAATGGACTAATGCGGAGCGGATTTGCTTACTGTCCACAGAAGCGGAGCGAGGCTGCGGAGTGAAGTGTCTTCTTAAAGAAACTGCCCCGCTCCGCTGCCCCACACGTGATTCCCCGCTCTGCTTACCGGTTTTATATGATTTTTTAAACTAGCTCTCAAATCTTAAGCCCTGTCCACTTAAGAGGAGCAGATTTTTTTGCAATCCTATTGGTTAATAGTTTCTCAGTTTCTCGGCTCTGCTGCCTCGCTCCGCTTCGGTGGACTGGCAGCCTAATACGGCTACAAATTCTCTACGTACAATGCAAATTTGCAATTGACCATTGTGAATTCTAATTCTACTGACGATACTCCGGTTTCAGAGTTAATCCTATTTAGAAGGTTTTAATCTTTAAACAGTTTAAATCGTCAGTATTACGCGGAAAATATATTATTAATTATCATATTATTTAACATCATCTGGATTAATACATAGGCTACTTTTCATCCCGGAAAAATCCATGGTTTCCGCGTGATTTGTGATAAACTGAATTCCACGCAGATGAACCTAAATATGAAAACACAATTTTGTAGTAAAGTTTTTTTCTCCATGTTCACCTGGTCCGCACACACGCCTCATATGAAGCTAACGTTGTACTCATTTCGGGAACGGTAACTGTTATGGCAACACCGGCCAATTTAAACAAAACATCAACGCTCACAAAATTATAACGGGATGAAAACAAGCTGCAGTGACCAGTCAGGGTTGTTCCGAAAATATGACTTCCTTTTCACTGAAATTAAAACAGATTACCTTACCCGTGATGGGCTATTTGCGTGCGTGAACAAATGGGGATGGCGTTTTGCTACATCATGGCGCTTTATATAGAAACATATTATCACAGATACCTTGGGTAGGTATTGCGAAAAATTGCCTTCATTATGATTACAACTGACGGACGCCCGCGACTTCGTCCGGGAGAAAATCGATATGTAATGTTTCGTTGTTTGCAAAGAAACATTACGTATCGATTTTCTCTATATCGATCTATTTGACGGGCTCCGTGGCGCATTGGTATGCGCGGTGGATTTACTTGACGGAGGACCTAGGTTCGATCCCCGGCTGACCCGATTGAGGTTTCATTATTGGTCCAGGTCTGGCTCGTGGGAGGCTTCGGCGTAGCGTTCCGGTACAATGTCGTGTAGAAACCGAAAGGGGTGTGGATTTTTATCCTCCTCCTAACAAATTAGCCCACTTCCATCTTAGATTGCATCATCACTTTTCATCAGGTGAGATTGTAGTCAAGGGCTAACTTGTAGAGAATAAAAGAAATATATTGGAAGATAAAATGGGTATATACCTAATCCTGAAAAGATATCCTTGAAAAATTTAAGACATCGCGGAGATTTTGAATACCTATAAAAGAGACATATGCCACCATGTATGTTTTTGTTATATCTCGAAAGGATTAGTATAGATATATTGAATCAAACAGAATTATCAAACACGAAGAGGGAGTGAAGATTAAAATGGAAACATATTTGAATAGTTTCGTTTTTCACGCTAATTTCGGAAATTATTCAATTAATTTTCATCCAGGATTTACAGGAAGAGTAAACATAGTATGGAGCAACAAAAAGTAACACAAACGTGCCATACAATTAGGTCATTCGTTGCTAGTGCTGTAAAATGCTTACTTTTACAGCATTGGCAATCTTACAAGACTCTAGTGTACCTATTTTAGTGCTCGTACTAATTGCTTTAAAAATGCAGCACTGAGACATCCAGTAAAAAATGTCCCGAGCTTAGCAGTTTTACAAGACTAAATAGACACCCGAGTGTGTTTTTGAAACGGGTTGACATCAAAAGCGAATTTAAAGTTCAAAACACTATTATTGAATTTAAGTTAATTAAAAAAAAAGTCTGTCAAGTCTAACAATACCCACTAAGAATGTTACCAATAAACCCTGGAATGGCAGTAATTAATGAAGAATGTTACCAATAACCTTTAATGAAGTCCCGGACTTGTGACCGAATGACGTAGGGTTAAAGACGTCTTTTAAAACTAATTAACACTCCCCTTCTCCACTCAAGTAATTCTCCCCAAATACCAAAATAATTCAGACAAAGCTCAAAATTTGATTAGCACAACTCAATTTTACGACTTTACTTATTACACTACGTTCTTGTAAAAATAATAAAAATATTAATGTGTCAAAGCATCATTAACAGGTTTACCATTTTTTTAATTAAAAAAGCTAGATTTGGAGTCTTAGACGCCAGTTTTGAAATTCCGAATCGTCCTGAGCATATGACCATCCTCATCATCATTATCAACCCATACTCGGCTCACTGCTGAGCTTGAGTCTCCTCTCAGAATTAGAGGGGTTAGACCAATAATCCACAACGCTGGCCCAACGCGGATTGGCAGAATTCACACGAGTACATAATTATGAAAATTCCCTGGTATGCAGATATATTATGATATTAATAGCCTTATTTTTGAACCTGAACATCAGCAAACATATTTTAGTCCAAGTGTTTGCGGATCGTAAATAGTTTGATTGGCAGCCGAGGTCGCTTTAATTTGGCATAAATGTACCTACAGCTTTTGTTAAACACCATGAGTTGCACTTTCTATTCAATAAGGGTAAACAATAAATCTGGTACTAAGGGGTAGCGTGTTTGATCATGTTATTGGATAGTGAATCTTTCAATGTTACTTTAATAACGTATTCAAGCATTAAATCAACTCAGTTTTGCATTAGGCTGTTAAAATTATAGTATAGTAGTTATAGTACTCATAGTACTATAACTTCTTATATAAAAGTACTTGCTGTTTGTATCAATTAGGCCACCTTTGCATATTGAACATTTTCAATATTTATTTCTCACTAGCGGACGGCCGCGACTTCGTCAGGGTGGAATTCAGTTTTTTTCAAATCCCGCGGGAACCATCGATTTTTCCGGGATGAAAAGTAGCTTATGTGTTAATTCAGAGTGAAATCTATTTCCATTCCAAATTTCAGCCAAATCGCTTCAGTAGCCGCAGCGTAAAGGAGGAACAAACATACACACATACTTACACACAAACTTTCGCCTTTATAATATTAGTATAATACCCGTGCGAAGCCGGAGCGGGCCGCTATATTTTTATATTTTTATATAACCACTGTCTAAGACTGTAGATAATAGTTAATCAATAACTTCAATTAATTGTTTTTTCTTTATATATTTGTTTTTTATTTTGTCACCCAAGAACGTATCCCATAGAATCCCATATAAAATACCATTCCATATTCGCGGTTTCTGTATTCGCGACACAGTTAGAGAACGTATCCCCCGCGAATAATGAGCTTTTACTGTATAAAACTACAAAGTTCGATCCTCGCCAATTGGACAGTTGTAGTATCAACTCTTATTAAAGTCTTTCCCGACTAGTTGGAGTGGAAAAGAAATATTTGTCATATTTAGAGGACATGGCAAATATTCTTTGAAAAAAAAATCACATCAAAGTAAGCGATCAAAGACAAACATATTATCGTATAACACAAAAAAGAAACATCATTCTTTTGTCTGAAAATAACTTTATTGCACTTGCTAAAAGGTTCTCAATGAATTTTATAAGAAAACAAAATGAGGGTAGAAAGTACCTAATTAATAATCTACGAAGTATACTCAGAGGGCGTTTTTCAGGGATCCGCGGCAGCGCCGCAAATCTGACCCTTTAAGTCTCTGTAGCTCCGAAAGTAATGATCGCAGATACCCTGTTACTTTTACAAAATTGCTTTACTATTAGCATTCTCTTAATTTATATACAATTTAAAAAACTTTCATCATCCCTATTATCCGCACACTTTAATATACTCGCGTCATAATAAAGTGGGCGGATAATTGTGCCTCTGAGTATATCTATGTTTCAAGCCGTATCACTCTAATCATCAAACCAATGAGGATCTCTGACAGTGTAGTCGTATTCCGGTTCGGATTCCACAACATACTTCTCATGCTTGGGATCGTGGAAGCTTACGATGCTCAAAACCGGCGTGGTGCCTCCGAACGCAATTCTATCATTGTGGCTGGCGATGGCCAGAACTGTTCCTTGTGCAGGATAGGAACAGCTGATGTATCGGTTGTGGAGGTTAATGACCTCGACGCAGTTGGTTCCGCTGCCGCCGATGATGCCGTATTTGCCTTTACGATTTAACTGTGAAAAAATAAAATGAAAATTATTCATCATCATCATTAATATCAGCCTATTTTGACCTTTACAAGGGGTGACATGGAGCTTAGACCCGTCATGCTGCTTCTTTGCGATTTGGCGGGATTAGGGTGATAATGTTGAGTTAATGATATCGATTGGGACTGACGGCTTTACGTGCTCTGCAAAGCACGAGTTGTAACATCACCAACTTCCCAGCTTAAGGATGAGAATTTTAATGAAAATACCTTAGAAAAAAGAAAAGTTCGGTAGGTTGTCCATGATTGAGTAGAGGTTAATGGAAATCACAATGATTAACCACTAGAACAGCGAGGCTGTTAAAATTCATAAATTACTTAATTCGAAAATTTTAATGAAGAATAATGCAAGTTTAGTTATAACTAGCAGACACCTCTGACCTCAGTATTGTTTGCGTTGAATTCCGTTTCCTTTAAAAAAGAAGGGTAAATGTACTGCTAAACGTCCTCTCCGATACCGTGATACCGTGTAAGAGCCGTGATAGCCCAGTCGATATGACCTCTGCCTCCGATTCCGGAGGGTGTGGGTTCGAATCCGGTCCGGGGCATGCACCTCCAACTTTTCAGTTGTGTGCATTTTAAAGAAATTAAATATCACGTGTCTCAATCGGTGAAGGAAAACATCGTGAGGAAACCTGCATACCAGAGAATTATCTTAATTCACTGGGTGTGTGAAGTCTGCCAATCCGCATTGGCCAGCGTGGTGGACTAATGGCCTTATCCCTCTCATTCTAAGACGTTCAGAAGAGGAGACTCGAGCTCAGCAGTGAGCCGAATATGGGTTGATGACGTAAACGTCCTCTCCAAAGTACGGTGTACCATCACCTATTCCCTGACTTCTTTTAAAAATAAACAAGATCATTTTGAGAATCGAACCTACAAATTCTTGAGTCGCAGTCACACACGCTAACTACAGAACAAACGAGGCATTTTTGTGGAAACCGTTTAAAATAATTGGATAAGATAGTATAAAATTCATGCTTACACTTAAATATCACGAGCAAGGTCATTAATGGGTTTAACCCAGCCTTATCAGAATGTTAGCCAACCAAACGGCCCGAGGCGGCAAGCTTACAATAACATTATAACGTTGTTCTAATGTTTGGATTGAAAATACAGAATAAACTGTTGTATTATGAGCATCATTTTCAGAGGTTTCAAAGGTTTTCGAAAGGTTGTTTTCCTTTAATTCTCCGAACGTTGATAAGTACATTTGGTAAGGTAGCAAAGTTTTGCTACGTAAGGCGGTTGTGTTTAAATAATATTAAGTGTGCCTAGTGGGAGTTTTCAATATTTTCATAGGTACTGTTACTACAGCGTTAACGTAAACGCAAATTTATATGGTATTGAAACAGTTGTATAATAGTGGGTTGGTGGGATTATGGTGATAATGTTGAGTTAATGATATCGATTGGGACTGGCGACTTAACGTGCCTTGGAAAGCACGTTAAGTTGTAGCTACCTGCCTACATACGTACATATATGCCAAACATGCGACCGCGCGCGATTCCATTCTGACTACAACATCGAGTCTTTCATTACTCTCAGAATAAACTGTTGTATTATGAGCATCATTTTCAGAGGTTTCAAAGGTTTTCGAAAGGTTGTTTTCCTTTAAATCTCCGAACGTTGAAAAGTACATTTGGTAAGGTAGCAAAGTTTTGCTACGTAAGGCAAGGCAGGTTGTGTTTAAATATTATTCTGATGGTTCGATCTAACTTCGCTGAGTTTTCGCTTGGGATGTTGAAATGTTAATTGCTTTACGTGAGGCGAACGGAATTCCATGGCCGTTGATATGGAATGGTATGTTACGCTAATAATTTTTGGGGAAATATCCAATGAAAATCTGGACTATTAATATGGTTTTGCTTATCATTTCGTGCCATTTCTCTCCATTGACAATCCAAACAAGCAGTAGCATGCACTTCATAGATGCAAAAATGCCCTGATTTCCCTAAGGACTCATAACGATCTTGTATTTGAGAAGGAATTTAAAATTTTGTACAATTTGTAAGTAATACCTACTTACAAATTGTAGTGCCTAGTTTAAAGCCTTGTGCACGCCACTACCGACTAGGTATTAATATGATTTTGTGTCTTAGTTAAAATCATCTAAGTTTAAAACAGCTTATTGTAAAACGGTTTCTTTACGAGAACCTAAAAGTTCCAAATCTATACTAACATTATGAAGAGGTAAAGTTTGTTTTATTATAGAGGGTAATCTCTGGATTTACTGAACTTATTTTGAAAATTCTTTTTTCATTAGACAGCCATGTTATTTGTGAGTGTTATAGGCTATATTTTGTTCCCATGTTCTCAAGGAAACGGGAACTACGCGGTTAAAACTGCGGGGAGTCGGCTAGTTCTAAATAGAGTAAATTTTTTACTGACCTCCTTAGATCTCCAGTATCGACAGGCGTAAATATATTCGCCGTCGACGTCTGGCCGTCTGTTCTGCACTCGGACGGTGTGCAACTTTTTCTTGGCAACTAAATCCCATACAGTGAAGGCTTCAGTCGGCTGCCAACTACCAACGATGCAGTTATCTCTCTAAACAAAGATTCTACATTAGTTTTCGTTACAATATTTTGACCTGGATTTCAGTTAGTTATTTTATTTGTTTTGTGGTATCCTGTGACTCGATTTAATTATAGAAAAGACTAAACTTAAATATACCTAATACTGCACCTAATTAGCACCATAAAATACATATACTCCACTACACGAAACAGGTCCCATAGACGCGGCGCTAATGTCTTAATGGCGCTCATTGTCATTTGGTAATGGTGGTATTATTGTCATTTATGTAAGGGTTAATATAAGTTCAGATTTCAGCCGCGGGACTTCTTTCGTGGCGCGGAGTCTAGGTGACAAGTTAACATTATCAAATAAATATATAGGTAAATATAAGGCTATAGGTATTACGAGTAAAATAGTATTGCACAAGTTTCGTCGTTATCAACCCATATTCGGCTCACTGCTGAGCTCGAGTCTCCTCTCAGAATGACAGGGGTTAGACCGATAGTCCACCACGCTGGCCCAATGCGGATTGGCTTCTACGCGCAAAGAATTAAGAAAATTCTCTGGTATGCAGGTTTCCTCACGATGTTTTCCTTCACCGTTTGAGACACGTAATATTTAATTTCTTAAAATGCACAAAACTGAAAAGTTGGAGGTGCATGCCCCGGACTGGATTCGAACCCACACCCTCCGGAATCGGAGGCAGAGGTCATATCACTAGTTTACATGACCAATATTACGGTTTCCCTTCAACTACGCCCAACCAACCAAAAAACAGAAGCTATGGATAAAAAATGGTTAACGGGCGGAGTTAAAGCTAACGCAGCAAAGTCATCCATCATTATCATACCATTTCTAACCCACTACTGTAAGGTATTGGCAGGTTTCACGACGTTTTCCTTCACCGTTTGAGACAAGTGATATTTGATTTCATAAAATACACATAACTGAAAAGTTAGAGGTGCATGCCCGAACCGCATTCGAACCTATGCCCTTCAAATCGAAGGCAGAGGTCATATCCATTGGGCTGTCACGTCACTACTATGTATTTAAAATTACGTTTTTTTATAAAAAGAAGCCTTTATAATATAATTTTGTAAACGTAAAAAATAATCTCAAGGGAGACTGCTAAGATCTCCAGGCGCAAGTTGAAAAGTATAATAAATAAAGTACCTCAAAGGCTCCGAACAAACTATGAGGGCACGTCAAAGTTGATAACAAGCGCAACAAAACTGTAGATGAAACCAAGTTCGTGACAAAGGCGGTTGTTTTTAATTAAAAGTACCTCGTCTTAGTTCTATAAACATCTCGGGAGTTTCTAACTATAGTACAAGTGGTAGAGCTTACGACCAACCGCTGCTAGGAGATACGTCGGGCCGAAATGCTTTGTTGCCCGAATTAAATTCTCCGTGCCTTAGGGTTTGGAAAAAATAATATGATTTTGTTTTTTACTGGGTTTACTTCGATGTATAAGAAAAGGAACGAGAGGTTCTTCAGCATCCGATAAAAATAGACTACATACCCATGGACAAAATTAACCTGTGAAATGAACCAGCGTGAATAACGCTTAGAAGGCTGTTAATATATCAGGAAATAGCTCTGAGCACTATGCCGTTATTCTGAGCGGTACATTTCGATAATTATTTATTTAAACAAATATTAACTGTAATTTTAGGCCGCATAGTTATTAAACATTATTGTCCGTGTTAAATAATATTTTGGACATGATGCCGTACATTTTACAATGATCTATATTTATTATTATATCATATGGGGTTTAGAGATAAGGTTGCTACCCCAGTACTATGTAATATGTACGGCGTTTACGGGTAAAGTATTTGTATATGTGTACAAAAGTAATTACACAAATGCCGTTCAAAAATAAATTACGTATATTGCTTCTGCAATTATCGGCGAATTAAAAATTTGCACCGACTTCCGGCACCACCACTTTAGAACGGCACTACGGTGTTTCGATATTATTTTTTAATCATCTTTACCTATATTACAAAGCCGTTTAAGAATAATTTAGTCCTAATTCGTCATTTGTACCTAAGAAATTCCATTCTCTCAAATACTCACCAGTACCGCTCAGAAATGACGGCATAGAACTCAGAGCTATTTTCTGATATAGTAACAGCCTTCTAAGCGTTGTTCACGTTTGGTTCAATTCACAGGTTATTTTTTTAAAGGGCTTGTAGTCTATTCTACTGTAGGTATTTTGCTTGAAACAGTAATTTAGCGACCTATAAATTGAATACACGAAGTGAATACAAAGGCCTAATTCCATAAGAGCCTCCATTTATCACCAGCTTTCACGTTACAAGTAAAACTCGGCATGTTTTTCGATTAATCTTGCAAAATCCCCGAAATGTGTTAAATATACGAAAACAGCTTTATCATATTTACGTAACTCTTGAAAGGCTCGCTTTAAGTACGCCCGTTTAATTATGGACTAGCTAATGTTCGTTAGTTTAATCGTGGAAATAAGTACTGAATACACGTACATAAAACCTTTAAAGCAAGGGTTTGTACATAATCGACGTCATGTAAAAAGAGAGCTGACTCTTGGTACATCTGTGCAATATAAAAAAAAGCTTAATTTAACGACTTATGCACAACGGATAGTAATTCGCGTACATATAGTATCTATGTTTATACTTACACCGATTTATCTTAGCTTAATTTTTTTTTCCTTTTATTTTTTGTTCTGCATACTAGAGCTGCTGAAGCACCTACATTACATTAACTACGTAGGTATATTAGAACGTTTAAGTATGGTTTTTTTGGTAAAATGGTAAGTAACTTTTATACATTTTATCACAGAAAACTTGAATCTATATTTGAAAACGTAAACTCCCAAATGAAACTCCGACAGGTATCGGACACGATTTTTTTTTTTATTGTTTTACAAGTTAGCCCTTGACTACAATCTCACCTGATGGTAAGTGATGATGCAGTCTAAGATGGAAGCGGGCTAACTTGTTAGGAGGAGGATGAAAATCCACACCCCTTTCGGTTTTTACACGGCATCGGTACGTCTTAGCCGGTATTTCCCGATTATATAAATCAAACCAACTCTACTCTGCCAGAGATATCGTCTTCCCTTCCATGTAATGATGTAACTTGCCAAGTCAGCGTCCTTTTTACATAACCTGACGTATCCTTATGAATATATTAATTTTCCTGTACGTTTGCAAAAGACGTCAGTTCCATTGACCTGTTCAAATTATACATAGTTATTAGAAATTTAGTTTCTTTCTTGTATTTTTCTTCCAAGAAATTACCCGAAAATCCTCAAGAACATTTCTTTCTATTTGCGGAGACGTGAAATGTGGCTTCATATAAAAGACACTAAATTCATCTGTACAATGGCAATAGAAAAAAGGCTCTCTTGTTTTTGCCATAACGACGTGCCTACCAGCCACAGATCGTAGTAAACTAGATAAGTCGACAGCAATCAGCATTATTGCCCTTAGTGTCATTGCACACCGACGACTGATACTCGTAGATTTTCGAGACTCAAACTTGCGACTTATTAATTACATAGCGATATCTGTTAACGTCAAAGAATGCGAGTTGTTTGTCTGTCAGGTATTTGTCTGTGGAAATTTGTCAGTTGACGGTCTCTGAGAAAGCAAGACGCAGTAGCTCACAGGTGATTTCAATTATGTACTAGAGTTGGGTCGAGACAGTTCAGTTCAGTTATCGTCCGGTCATTGCATTGTTAGTTACTTGGCTGGGAGGCACCACGAATGGAGAAGGGGAGCGTTAACTAGTCTTAAAGGGATCACTAAACCCTACTGCCATCGGTCGCAAGTCCGAGATCCGTTGTGGTAGCCATAGGATAGTTTACACTGATTTCCGTCCGATCTATTTTAATTAATTACCAAACCAAAACACAGCGGTAGCACTGACAATGTTTGGTTAATTTATAGACAAAATTTATCCAAAGTATTTAAAAATACATGTTTCAGTGGCAAGCATAAATAATTTTGAATCATGTAATAATTACCGAGAAATTGCCAAGAAAGAGTAAATCCTTGTCGTGCAAGTTAAAGTTGCTGCGTCTATTTAGTCGTCAGTGTGCAACAGTTTTTATACTTACATAGATGTATGATTCTTATATTTTTGCGGTATTATTTTGGCTTTTTGCTACTCCAATTCGATATGTCTCCAGGCATTTGGTACAAGGTCCTTAATAATTCCTTAATAATTTATAATTTTATATTTTAACTGAATAATATTGTATAACAATGAAGTATTTTGTACTGTTGTAGGGTTGTAGGGGGCAATCAGAGATTCATCCAGAGGATCTACTAAACCGATTTTGAAAACTCTTTTACCACTAGAAAGCCACGGTTTTTGTGAAAGTATTATACAGAATGCTCGGGAGTATTTTCCATAACTCTCCCATATTCTATAGCAAACATTTAAAGTTCAAAGAACATGTGTTCTAAAATGAACATTTTCGGAGTAAATAATATTTCGTTTGTAAATAGATCTTAAAATGTGTCCTTTATGCGCATCCTTATAATAATGACGTAACCAAACTTAAAATGCAACATTGTCGCTTTGTTACCTAAAAGCGTGTGTTAATAGTTGATATTATTTGAATTACTTTGTATAGAAACATTATTTTTTGTAGTTAATAAAATATTAGTCATACAGCTCGGTTCCTACAAGTGGTTTCATTAATACCTTAAAGTTAAGGTAAACTGGCGGACGCCCGTGACTTCGTCCGCGTGGAATTAAGTTTTTCAAACATCCCGCGGGTACCATGCTTTTTTCCGAAATTAAAAGTAACCTATATGTTAATCCACCAAATCGCTTCAGAAGCCCCAGCGCAAAGGAGGATTAAAACATACTAATACACACGAACTTTCGCATTTATAATATTAGAGTGATACTCCCGAGCAACCTGTATATTTTATCCCCATATTCTCACGGGAATGGGAACTACGTGGGTGAAACCGTGGGGCGTCGGCTAGTAAACGATATTTCTATACCTGTGCTGTGCTCTGATATTCCAAAATTCGAATCGAACAAATGGACAAAAAGCCGACGGCAATGCGGCATGATCGCAAAAAAATGGCTAGCAACATAATAAAGTATATATTTAATAACATTATCTTGTTACTGAAGATGCTTGATCAAAACATGAAAATATTTAAAAATTTCCAAAGATATAATAAACTTTACGAGGCTCTCTCTCATTAATTTTTCGAAGTTTGATCTTCAAGGACAACGAAAGCCTACTTTCCCGTAAATAAAGATAATACAATTTGCGTATCAAAAAATCGAATGGAAAAAGTCTATAATGTATTCGAAGTAACCGTATTTTGTAATTCGTAGCCGGGAGCTAAGCAATTTGGGTTATAGGTACTTCCACAGTTCGCAATTTGATATTATCTCGAACGACATGCATTATTTTATCTAAATCACGAAAGTCTGAAGAGTAACTTTGGAATGTCTGCTTTCAAAAAGTCATTATTATATTTTCTACGACACTTTAAACCAGTAGCGTAGCGTGCCGGATTAATATTTGTCTGACGTGTCGTGTCGTGACGCATCAGAACAGAATCGGTATCGGTATTAGATAGCCCATTTATCGAAGAATATAGGCTATCGAAGAATATATCAAAAAATATAGGATAATATGTAGGCTATAGGCTACATATTATCCCTGTGTTCCTACGGGAACGGGAACCACGCGGATGAAACCGCACGGCGTCAGCTTGTATTAGTATAAATAAGAGTATGGGCAATAAATATGTTGTGGATATTTAGTTGATGTTGTCTTGATCTCCAAATTAATTTACTCCTCACTAACTTTAAGATAAGCTATAGTCTATAAGCTCGTCTAGATTTAAGGTTTCGATCTCGCTGGACCTTTTCATTTAGCAAGAATTTATGAATTTCTAAAACTCCATAATAACTTGTTTACTTACATTCAAATCAATACTATCACCACAAATGTTCACTCCTTCAAAAGTCATCACACATCCGACTTTACATCTCAAGTCCCAGATCTGAAAAATATAATATTGTTAGCATCTGCATTCATCATCATCATTATCAACCCATATTCGGTTCACTGCTGAGCTCGAGTCTCTCTCAGAATGAGACGGGTTAGGCCAAATAGTCCACCACGCTGGCCCAATGCGGATTGGCAGATTTCACACACGCAGAGAATTAAGAAAATTCTCTGATATGCAGGTTTCGTCACGATGTTTATCCTTCACCGTTAGAGACTCGTGATATTTAATTTCTTAAAATGCACACTATTGAATAGTTGGAGGTGCATGCCCCGGATCGGATACGAACCCACACCCTCCGGAAGCGGAGGCAGAGGTCATATCCGCTGGGCTATCACGGCTCCTCTGAAGCATCTGCATGACTATTAATTTTTACTAAAATACGAAATAAGCCTTATGCAATCCAATTAAGACTTGTTTTCGAAATAACAGAATGATATTTTAAAAGTTGATGAAAGTTAAACCCTATTAACATTATATAATTTGTAGATGAACTAAATACGAGTTATACGATCGATCGATAGAGTAAATACGATCTAAAAATGTCACTTCAGAACTTTGTGAAAAGTACACACTTCTATCATTATATTTGCATTTTTCGACATCTTATTTCGTCGTATAAGTCGTTACGATGTTTAAGAACCCAATCTAGACATCGCAAATATTAATTTTATTAATTATTCAAATTTAAACTCTAAGCCTTAATCAAACTCCAGCATGACAGTTGGTTTAACTATGCACTTTAAACTTTCTAATTTATAGCTTTTTAATTAAATATTATATAAACAAAACAATAAATGTCATTAGAATACCCGTATGTCACATTAAAAAAAAGAAATTATATTACTAAGCAATTAACTTTCGGGAAAATTAAAAGTATGTGGGAACGCCGCTTTTTCAAAAAGGCACAACACCGAGTTACGAGTGCGATTCTTTGTTGACGCTTTTGTAAAGGAGCGCTTAATAAATAATTTGAGCAGTTAACCGCTAAGCAAAATATTTTAATCTCGACAGAGTCGCTTTGAGCGGTCGTTGTCCGCCATGTTTTATTCAGGGAGCGTTTACAAGTTGCGAGCGGAGTGTCTCGAAGCGTTGCGTCGAGTCAAGTGGGACAAGACCCGACCCTACTGTCTGCCTGCCTATCCCAGTAATCCTTGACCGTGTTTCCTTAAGTAATAACCACTTACATATCTGTATTATCTAGATAGCTGATAATTATCTGTCTATAACGGTAGGCGAGCTATATTTAGATGCGATGAACTATAGAAATAATTTTATGATCTATTTGTTATTGACTCTTCAGATCGGATTTATGTTTAAAGTGATAGTTTGTTAATACAAACGAATTTGGTACTTATTCTTTTGATACCTACATTTTTTATTATACATTATTGAAATTATAATAATTAAATTCATATATACATATTTGAAACGAAGGAAAAATAACTATTGACATCTAACTGATGGTATATACAATTTAAACGTTTATAATAGTGTGCCTAGTGAGAGTTTTCAATATTTTGATACTGTTACTATCGCGTTGACGTAAACGCGAATGTATATGTAATTGAAACAGTTGTGCAGTAGTGCCACTAGATGGCGCTGTTTCGATTTCTTAGAAATTCGCGTTTACGTTAACGCGATAGTAACAGTATAAAACCCTCTAAAAGATAAACTTGTAACTAAGGTAGACTTGAGTCAATTTTGGAAATAAAATGTCAATAGTTTTTTAATAATCTGTAGCAGTTACTTTCTTTCTAGGTACACCAGGCAGGTATATTACAAACTACAATTTAATGCAAACGGAGCTTGAGGAATAAAACGCCTTTTAATTTAATAGTAATGTCGACCACAGACCAGCTTCAAAGAGTCTGGTATTGTTACATTGTTTTTTAGAGTTCCGTACGCTGAGAAAGGAAAACCATTTAATTATAATAATAAGACCACCTAATAAATTATTTTTTTAATAGCTATCACAAAAATGAAAGCCTTATCTATTCATTTAAAAAAATACTGTTGTGCGAAAAATGTTTGTTATGTAGGTACCTTTTTAAATTTTTGATCGTGTTTTAGAGAATATAATTTTCTTTCGCCTTCAACGATATTAAAAGGCCTAAGTTAGGAGTAAGCATCACAACAGTTCAGCAGAAGCTTGAACCTAGACCCTCTCAGCCTTTAGTTAGGCCATTTAAGCGTGGAGTTATAGAGGCTGAGTTTGCAGTAGCACAAACAGTGCGTGCACAAGGTGTTTAACTAGGCTATGCACTACAAACATATCGGCGTACAAATTGTAAAAATCTAAAATGTACAAATTGTAAAAATGCATGTATGATGTGCACGCCACTGAGCACAAACAATCTTTTCACGTCGATAAGGGATCAGAGGATGTCGCGTTTCCCTAGACGAGCCTTAGAGGCTTAGAGAGGAACAGATATACTATACTCACTATAATCGTACCTAATATAACAAAGATGTCTAAGGCACAAGGTACGAATACCTGAAAGTTCTACGGCTTTTGCTAATTAAGAAAGTTAGTGCCAGACTCAACAAAGTTATAAAACAATATGTAAATGCGTTTACGTAATAATAGTACCTAACAGTAGTTTTATTTTTTCTTTTATTTATTTATTTGTTCTTTTTTTTTTTAATTTTTAACAATGTTACAAATACAAAATTTAATACAAAACACTATTAAAAATTAATAAAAAAAAAATATTGTTGTGATAATAATTCCTTTTTCCTTTTAGACGTGAATTTTTGGCTGGTGGGAGGCTTCGGCCGCGGCTAGTTACCACCCTACCGACTAAGACGTATCGCCAAGCGATTTAGCGTTCCGGTACGATGTCGTGTAGAAACCGATAGGGGTGTGGATTTTCAGCCTCCTCTTAACAAGTTAGCCCGCTGCCATCTTAGATTGCATCATCACTTACTATCAGATGTGATTGTAGTCAAGAGCTAACTTGTAGAAAAAAAAAAAAATCCTACGATCATAATCACAATACTAAGCAACATTTCCTAATCTAAAGCTTTTTTGTTAATAATTAATATAATTTAGTATCTGCCTTGAGCCTTGAGATGATGATGATGATGAATAACTGCCTCGTTGTTGCATTGGTGTGGCTTTGAATCATGAGGTTCTGGGTTAAGACCATAATTAAGTCATAAGGTCGGTCTATGAATCCAAGATAAATATAGAGAAATGTTGATATATTTTTTTCATATTTATTTAATTTATTGAAAAACTGAATTCCACGTGAACGAAGTCGTGGGCGTCTGCTAGTTTATTATTATTCAATACAAAACTAAGGCTACAAGAGAATTCCAATAAGTTCAGTTCTAAGAAACGGTAGAATCTAAGTAAATTTAATCAAATCTGTAGAGAAAAACAAAGGCAGGTATTCACTGAGATTTTAGTATTATTGGTTCCGATCGAACTATAGCACAAATACTAAGAGAAAATAAAACGATATTGTTTTATCTAAAAACATCGCAAGTTACGCAATAACAGTTTGAAATGGGATAGGCTTGTTCTGTGAAGAGGTTTCAATATAACAAAGGTTTGAATTTTGATTCGTAAACCAAAACTACGGTATTATATTCTATTAAAAAGAAAAACTTTTTTGCAGTTGTTTTTTTTTTAGAATCGTATTAAAAAAAAAGGATATTCGACGCGAACTAAATTATTAGGGTCTATAAAATGTAAGTTATACTCGTATCACTAAGTACACGAAGTTTTTGCTTAGATGTATGTAAATGTAGTCGGATATCGCTTGGCGGTACATTTTTGTAAGCAGGGTGGTGCTATGAAGCGAAAGAGTTTGTTCGTTTGTATAATGCTAATGTCAACAACAAATTGTATTTTTTTTACACGAAGCGCTAGGGATGATGACAGTTTTTTAAATTGTATATAAATTAAGAGTATGCTAATAGTAAAGCAATTTTGTAAAAGGAACAGGATATCTGCGATTATTACTTTCAGAGCTACAGGGATTTAAAGGGTCAGATTTGCGGCGCTGTCGCGGATTCCTGAAAAACGCCCCATATAAAATGGCACGAACTAATGACGTCGTAGGTAATGTAATGATCGTTAGATTTGTATGTGCGTTCAAACAAAATTACTAATATCTTTGTTATTTGTGCGTTTATCTTTATATTTCACGTATTAAAAAATGTCACATTTAATGTAAGGAAGCTAAAACTGTATGAATTTTCATCTAATTACGATAAAAGATTTTTAATAGATTTTGAAATTTCATTATCTGATTTATTTTGCAAATATCCAGACAATCTTTGCTTTTTATGTATAAATTAGTTAACTAATTGACCGTATTTACCCGAATGTATGATAAAAGTCAATATATTCAAACCTAGTCATCACCCCCATTCGCTTAAGATTTCCGCGCTAATGAAGTCTATAACGCGGAAATCTTCTAGTCTAGTATGCTTGTACCAGTATAAGTTGAACCGTACCCTTAAAGTTCTATCCCACGCCCCGCTGGCGAATATATAGGGTCTTTGGTCATGACAACGGATAGCGCACACTTGTCCAAAGTGTATCCTCTGCAGCTTCTTTGGTATGAACTGGAGGCGCAGCTTTTGTACCTTGTATGTTGTATCCGCCTGAAAAGATAAAGGTCTATTAATAGGTTGCAATCATTATCATTATCTTTTTTTTGTGCAAGACAAGATCGCGCTTGATTACAATTATTGATTACATTTGCATGTTGGAAAATATTAATGGGGTCTTGCTTTGAAGATATTTAAATTTTGATTGTTAGGAAACACAAACCTAAAGGTATTTAAACTAATATTATAATGAGGTAAAGTTTGTGTGTTCTGTGACATACATTGTAAAGCGTTTTGATAATTCTTTACTAATAGAAAGCCACGTTTTTTTCAGTGTGTCATAGGCTATATTATATCCCCGTATACTTACGGGAACGGGAACTACGCGGAGCGACGACTAGTAAGGAATATATTATACATTTGCCTAGCTATATACATTAGGTATATAGGTAGGCAAATGTGATTTTGTTCTTAGATTTTTTGTTTACGCTTTCACGCTTTAACCACATGTTTAGCACTGCCAGGGGTACACTTTCAAGGACATAGGGTACCTTTTATATAGGAAATGCTGCTGTTCCTTTGGGATAAAAAAAATTGAAGGCCCTTTTTTCTGAAGGCCCGGCTTTAATAAAAAATATTGTTTTTCTCAATGAATTTCTTTACTTAAGACAGTAAATTTTCTAGTCGGCACGATTTTTTCCAGCATACTCATGCCAAATTACGGCTTTTTAATAGTAGTAGTCTCTGCGGACGGATATGGTGAAACTTACTTGTTACTTGTTAACTACAGAACCCTAAAAAAAGGAATTTTCCATTTTGTATATATAATCTGTATTCTGTAAATATAATCTACCCTAGTCAAAAAACTAGAAACTACAATTTAGTTCGTTATCAACCCATATTCGGCTCACTGCTGAGCTCAATTCTCCTCTCAGAATGAGAGGGGTTAGACCAATAGTCCACCACGCTGGCCCAATGCGGATTGGCAGACTTCACACACGCAGAGAGTTAAAGAAATTCTCTGGTACGCAGGTTTCCTCACGATGTTTTTCCTTCACTGAGACACGTGATATTTAATTTCTTAATATGCACATTACTGAAAAGTTGGAGGTGCATGCCCCTCCGGAAACGGAGGCAGAGGTCATATCCACTGAGCTATCACGGCTTTTTTACAAATAAGTAATACGTACAAAATAATGGTTAAAATATGGTTGGATATGTTTTAGTTACATGGCGTATTAGGTATGTTCATTCTGTAATAATGTTGTTGTTCGTTTGTTTACGAAAGTTTAGTGTAAGCAAACGAAATGAGTTATCAAAGAGTTCTCTATTAGTTTCATAATGTAAACGTGTATCTACGTAGTTCCCAACTTTAGGTATAGGTACTTACAAAGTTCTACGTTGATTGTTCGGATTTGGTACACACAGGTAGGTAGATAAAATAGACTAGAGACATTTTGCTGTTATAGGTACTCGTATCTCTAAGGTAAGAGTAGATAGCACCTCCTTTGAAATATTTTTATTTTATTTTATTTATTTTGAAATAGTTTTAATTTATTTTATTTATTTTGAAATATTTTTAATTTAGGGATTGTTTACTATTGTAACCTATTAGGGGTACGAGTAAATAATATAAGAAAGAGGCTCTATAATATTATTTGAGGAATTATTGAGAATTATTTCAGGTAATTGCGTAAACCCGCCGGTCAACTGATGTACGTCGACCCGAGGCACGAGATAGCAACTGTGAGTTCCTTATGCCCACAGAACACCTTTATACTTAACTGAAAAGATGAAGCATAAGAATCACCAGTAGGCCTATTCACTATTTTGGTCTATAATATCAACCTATTAAAATAGACAACGAATCAATTGACAAAATTTCATCCATATCCACCGTTAGCACCAGATGACATATAGTAATAATTAGATTCCCTAGAATACTGAAAACTCCAGAAGGTGTGATCGAGCATAAGAATGAAGCCGTTGAAATTGCTATTTTTTGGTGTAATTTCACGAAGCGAAAGCGATGTAGCATTTAGACACACTAGTCGTTATCAACCCTACGGATAACTACTGAGCTTGAGTTTCCGCTCAGAATGAGAGGGGTTAGACCAATAGTCCACCACGCTGACCCAATGCGGATTGGCAGACTTCACACACGCAGAGAATGAAGAAATTCTCTGGCGTGCAGGTTTCCTCACGATGTTTTCCTTCACCGTTTGAGACACGTGATATTTAATTTCTTAAAATGCACACAACTGAAAAGTTGGAGGTGCATGCCCCGGACCGGATTCGAACCCACACCCTCCGGAATTGGAGGCAGAGGTCATATCCACAGGACGTCTCTCAGACACACTAAGTAAGCCGTAATACAGGTACAATTTTTAGGCACAATGCGTGCTTTATAATGACGGCTTAAAGTTGTTTCTGGTGTTTTCTGTATTCTGAATTTGTATCTTAATAGATGACATTTTGTCAATTGATTTGTTGTTGATAATAAAGACGAAAATAGGCCAGCAGGAAAAAATCTCATTAATTAACCCGCGGAAAGTTGTCGGGTTATTAGTTAAATTAACCCTTTGCCCGTTTTATGAAAAAGATTTTAATATTTTCTATTTCTAGAAAAACTTTCTTATCTTTATTTATAAGAAATTTTTCTAATAACAAACGTAATCAAAGTTAGGATAGAAATTATAAAAAGAAGCCTTGACCTTTACTCGTTGGCAAAATTTTAAGAATAATTTAAGTGAAACGATGTGACTTTTAGAACTTTTATGTACAGAAATTCAAGGCTCTCATCAGAGAGGATTTCCTGCAACATTATAAAGGGTTCCTTTATATAATCAACTTTAACTTATTCTCCTGATTTAATTTTGTGAGATGAGTCATCTACCTACTAGAACCGTAAACTAGCAAAGTTGTTTGATTTGCCTTTCTGCTTCGTTAATCTCGAAACAGAACTATTTATTACATTTGTTGACTATTAACATTTTGGACTCCGAATAGTGCAGCCCAGAAATCGATTGCTGCGGTAGCCAAAAAATATTGAATTTTATTAAATATTAGGAAAATGATAACACTAAACAACTCAATTTATGAGATAAATGATTGATTAAATACAGGCGTTTTTTTATTCTCTACAAGTTAGCCCTTGACTACAATCTCACCTGATGGTAAGTGATGATGCAATCTAAGATAGAAGCGGGCTAACTTGTTAGAGATAGGATGAAATCCACACGGCTTAGGTTTCTACAGGACTTCGTACCGCACCGCTAAATCGGTCGGCCGCTAAGTCTTTGTCGGTAGGGTGGTAACCACGGCCGAAGCCAGACCTGGACTAATTAAGAAAACCTCAATCAGCCCAGCCGGGGATCGAACCCAAGACCTCTGTCTGGGAAGTAACTGTAAGGTTACTTCCCATAAAATCGCATAATCTCAGTTTACGACCAACATCAGATAGGGTTGTTTGTTGGCCGTAAACTGAGATTACGCGATTTTATGGGAAGTAACCTTTATTGTAATCGGATTACAGCAAATAATTTAAAATTTCGTTATAAACTTCAAAATTGTAAGTTTGACGCTGTAAGTTTGACTGTATCCTGACAAAAACTTGCTGAGCAAGCTAAAAAATGCTGTGACAGTCACTATTTCCTCCTTTTTTAATAGTTGTAAGTGTGTCCCTAAGCTATTTCCTACCTTCAACCCCTACAGAATCGTTTTCTGCGTCAAATCACGGGCGCGCCGTGGTTTGTACGCAATAATGACCTCCGTAAAGATCTAGAACTGCCACCAATAGCCAACTACATGAAACAGCTCTCTCAAAACTATTTTGACAGAGCTGCCACCCTTCCCAACCAACTAGTGGTTGAGGCCTGCAACTACACTCTCAACCCTAACCCTAACGCAAACTGCGAGCAGAGGCGTCCTAAAAACGTCCTTTAACCAGACGATGACATGACGACAGACAATGTTTCCCAGGCAATACAAACACAAGCTACACAGCGTCTTCGCCGGCGAAGACGAGGTCCTCGATATCTAACGTCACCCGGACGTGGGTTTTCTAACTCACGAGCTTGGGGGCGTCCGGACTGATTCACTCAGGCGGATCATAGGAGACGCCCTTAGAGAGTCGTTCCTTCCTCTCTCTTATTTCAGCCTTCGGGTCTCATCAGGCGATGCTTCTGCGCTCGCCCAAACCCCCCGGTGACGCCGTAGTGGTTCCGTAGCACTTAGCACGGAGCTATTAGCACTTACTCAAACAGAAAAAAAAATCCTGCCTAAATTTATCAACTACCAAATCAAATCAAATTCAAGTAGACTTAGTTTACAAGCACTTTTTTTATACTTTACAAGTTAGCCCCTGACTGCAATCTCACCTGATGGTAAGTGATGATGCAGTCTAAGATGGAAGCGGGCTAACTTGTTAGGAGGAGGATGAAAATCCACACCCCTTTCGGTTTCTACACGGCATCGTACCGGAACGCTAAATCGCTTGGCGGTACGTCTTTGTCGGTATGGTGGTAACTGGCCACGGCTGAAGCCTCCCAGCCAAAAACTTATGAAACTTATGAAACGTTTGACTTTATGGAGACTCTATCACCGGTTCGAAAGGCAGGTTCTGCTGCAAAAAGCTGGCAATAAAATCAAAAGGATGCCGTTTTGAATTTAACATTATTTACAATATTTAATGTTATTATTACACAACATAATTTACTCTACTTTTTGTATGAAGATGCTAAAAGTTGCATATAATATCTTTAACATTCGGCTATAGATCAATCTCCAGCAACTAAAGCTTATCTAAATAAATATATAGGTTCATTATCCAAGTCTCTTGTTCCAACGTAAAATTTTACAAAACACAAACTAAATTATACTGAAATATTATTAATATTTATATTTTCAAATTGGGTATTTATTAGGTGTATTCTAATGAAAATTGTAATTTGTTTTGTTTCGTTCGGTATCAAACAAAGTAATGCATATTCAACACTAAACTGGAATATGCAAATGTTAAAGAGAGCCAATAACAATAAATTAAGCCACCTGAGGTATTTCATTCGCATCTGCCAGAGAAGTGTAACTCTATTTTATTTTATTTTATTTAAGAGAACGCCTAATAGTTCTATTAAGGCCTGCGATAGCCAGACCACTCTTACTCAACTCTGTTCAGAACTGTGGTTCTCGACAAATAGGTTCGATTCCTAGCGAGGGTCAGTTTCATCATTATCGTCATCATCATTAACAGCCGATAGATATCCACAGAAAATCCACACCCCTTTCGGTTTCTACACGACATCGTACCGGAACGCTAAATTGCATGGCGGCACGTCTTTGTCGGTAGGGTGGTAACTAGCCACGGCCGAAGCCTCCCACCAGCCAGACCTGGACCAATTAAGAAAACCTCAATCGGCCCAGCCGGGGATCGAACCCAGGACCTCCGTCTTGTAAATCCACCGCGCTTACCACTGCGCGACGGAGGCCGTCAAAATGGTCTTCCAAACAAAAGGGTCTCGAGCCGTGAGCATCCAGCGGCTCCCTGCAACCCGCTTGATGTCCTCGGTCCAGCTAGGGAGGTGAATCTTTGAACCTTATAGCAAGATAAGATTTTTCTTGTAAGAAAAATCCCAACAACGTATTTTTTGTTAGCCTGACCCGGGATTCGAAACCTGAACCTCATAATGCGTAACTTAACCAGTTAACCACGGGACTAATGAAGCACTTCATATTTATGCATCATCATCATTATCAACCCATATTCGGCTCACTGCTGAGCTCGAGTCTCCTATCAGAATGAGAGGGGTTAGGCCAATAGTCCATCATGCTGGCCCAATTCGGATTGGCAGACTTCACACACGCAGAGAATTAATAAATTTCTCTGGTGTGCAGGTTTCCTCACGATGTTTTCCTTCACCGTTTGAGACACGTGATATTTAATTTCTTAAAATGCACACAACGAAAAGTTCGGCCTTCGGAATCGGAGGCAGAGGTTATACCCACTGGGCTATCACGGCTATTTATGCATATAATGGGGTATATCTGACTATGACAGGCTCCTAAACCATAACAAAATATTCAATGAACATAAATTTCACAAAAACGCAATGCGACTCACCGTTGTAAGTTCTCTTATATCTAAACCATAAAAACTTAAAATATTATTCTAACACGAAACACCCGTTTATGTGACAGATAAACTATTGTGGCAAACACGTAAATTAACTCGAAGCGTCTAGAATCTAGATACTTTCAGCATTAAACATTCTATATATATATTTTTCTATTCCCATTTTCGTCAATAAAAAACTTCAAACCATATCACAAAGCTATTGATTCCTACAGGTAGTTTCGTAATGTTTATAACCACACGGGTAAACCATGCTACATTATTTTTTTTTTAATTATTTCCATATCATTAGTTTCAAAAAATCAGGCTTCCATAAAAGATACAAATCGAGGAGTCCAACGCCAATTATAAATTATTTACCGAGTTTTGTTAATTCTTTTTATCATGGTCGTAGAAAAGTATTGTATGCCACTGCACGTAATTAGCGATTATAGCACTCGTTCGCCTCAATGCACAAAAACACTCGTGCTACAATATTACATGACAGTGACATCGTCGTCATCAACCCACATTCGGCTCACTGCAGAGCTCGAGTCTCCTCTCAGACTGAGAGGGGTAAGGCCAATAGTCCACCACGCTGGCCCAATGCGGATTGGCAGACTTCACACACGCAGAGAATTATGATAATTCTCTGGTATGCAGGTTTCCTCACGATGTTTTCCTTCACCGATTAAGACACGTGATATTTAATTTCTTAAAATGCACACAACTGAAAAGTTGGAGGTGCATGCCCCGGACCGGATTCGAACCCACACCCTCCGGAATCGGAGGCAGAGGTCATATCCACAGGACAGTGACATAAATAACTATTATTTAATCAAAAAATATACCTAGGTAGTACAACAAACATACACAAATAAACTCAAACTTTTCCAGTTTCGGAAGTTAACAGAACTCTAAACCTATTTAACTTTAACCTTCTCTTCTTTGACATAGGTTAAAAAATCCATTCCAATGATATAAATACAAAAGTTAGTTGTCTGTCTGACTTTCATCAATAAACCTCTGAACCAATTTTGATGTATTTAACATACTTAAATTGGACCTTGGAGCACGAGCAGGACTCCTTCCATCGTATTCGCCGTCCTAATACAAAGCGTCATAATCCTGTTTACTGAGGAATGTGACCCTTAGCACAAGCTTGCTTTTCTATGATATCGCGACATAATATGGCTCGGATTCTCAAGACATACAGAGCCAGAGAGAGTGGCGCGGATTTCGTCTGACCAGAATAGTATAGAGTAGAACATAAACTGCTTTTTAATTCAAAAATCCAAGTGATTTTTCACGCACGGAGTTCTTGCGTGCGCCTAGTGCAAAATAATAGCATAAATAGATATTTTTAATAAATTATCACCAAACCTGTAATGTCTCCATATCGTAGACTTTAATGGAAGTGTCCGAGTAGCCGACAACCATTTTCGATTGGTTAGCCGTTATCCCCAGGGCTAGCGCAGCCGATCGGTCTATTAAATACATAATAACTGTTAGGCGAAAACTCAAAGTCGTTTTCTACATCTACGCTGTTATGTTGGCTAATAAATAATATAAATATTAAAGATTATTTCGGTTGTTCGTAGAGCGAATAGTCTCCGTAACTTTGAGGCGATTTTAAAAAATCCTTCACCAGTCATCATCATCATATCAGCCGATGGACGTCCACTGCCTTTAGTAGCGACTTCCAAACATCACGATACTGAGCCATCTGCATCCAGCGAATCCCTGCGACTCGCTTGATGTCGTCAGTCCACCTGATGGAGGGTTGACCATCACTGCGCTTTCTAATGCGGGGTCACCATTCCAGCACTTTGAGACCCCAATGTCTATCGGCTCTTCGAAATACGTGCCCCGCCCATTACCACGTCAGCTTCGGGTACCACGTAATCTATGTTAGTGACTTTAGTTCTTCTACGGATCTACTCATTTCTGATTCACGCAGAGATACTCCTAACACAGCTCGTTCCATCGCCCGCCTTCACCATTGGAAAGCTGTAATAGCAGCGATTAATATTTTATCCCCGTATTCCCACAGAAACGGAAACTACGCGGGTGAAATTGAGGTGCGTCCGCTAGAATCTATACCTATATCAACATAGGTTAACTTGAACTTACGAGTTATCCATGGAGTAGAGCAGGAGGAAATGCTAGGGCTCCCATAGTATTGCGTGTTTAGGCACTCTAAAGCCGGATCCGCTCGAATGCAAAATGCTGGTGGGTCATCAATTGATGTATCCATCTATTAGAAATATAATTGAATAATTTTCGTAATATATCACAGAAAGTAAATGTTTTTCAACTTTTGTACATTACATAACATAGGATGTAGATAATGGGTTGCAGCGGCTCCCTGCAATCCGCTTGATGTCCTCAGTCCATCCTAATGGAGGATCGACCAAAACTGCGCTTTCCGGTATTCCAGCACGTTTGAACCCCAACGTCCATCGGATCTTCACGATATTCTTGTTGTTTTTACCATACAAGTATAGCGAGGTACAGGATAGTGCTACAATTAATTTACCGTCTAAAAGCGACTGTGGAAAAATAAGGTTCTTACATTTGGTATCTCAATACGATATATGATTCCATCCGTGCAAGTTGCATAGCACACTCGCTCTTCTAGCCGACTATACTCCAAAGCAAAAACAGGTTTCGGCGGAAACTGTATGTTACGTAAAGTACAAAGAACAACTCCTGTACTTCCATGACGCATCTGTGGGAAAATAATAAAAATTTTAATAAAATAAATACAACCGACTTCAAAACCTAAAAACGTACCCACTAAACTAAAAAGCGAAAAATAACATCATAATATGTTCTACCTGCTGATCAGTATGAAGGCGGTGCTAAGCCGGTGATGTATTAATTCAAGCCATGTGAGATTATCTTATAGATTTAGATTTTGCAGACAGTGTTGTTTCATGTTGTCCTGTCAGAAATGGCTTAAATTAAGACAAAACGCCCAGAAAAGCTTTGCATTGCATACTTACTTCGTACTGACGTAAATTTTAGATACCTGTATCATTCCCGATGCATGACCGACAATGATATGGGTTCCTTTAGGAGAGTAGGCCATCGCAGTAATGGCCCCCATTTCAGAACAAAACCACCGATTGTATAACATCTCATTACGTGTGCCTTTCATAAACTTGTCATAGTTTTCGTTCACCCACCCATTAGAGTAATAACTCCGAACAGACTCTTGGTAAAACATTGGGTACCAAATGTTTGGAAGTTCTTCATTTTTGTAATGATTCAAAATATTGGCCACATATTCATTGAGGATTTCCCTTTGGTCACCCATGATTATTGGTACCTAGCTATCAACTTCCACGTGTCTAAGGCCTACTAGATATTGGCTTTGTCATTTTGGTACTTATATGCGTCAAATAAAATACGTGTGATTACCTACATTCGTTCACCCACCCTTGACCGCAATTCAAATTGTTCGCTATGGAACGGAATTTATAGAAACCTGTGTAAAGCTGTTCACCTGAATTAGTCCTGTAGAATGGCCAACAACTAAATGTTCACCATCAGGAGAATAAATCATAGAACAAATGAACCCAGTCTGTGACAAATAGTTTAAGCTTATCAAATTCTCATTGTGGGTATCCTTTATAAATCTCTCTTGGTTATCTTGAAGCCATGCTACGTCGGTTAAGCTCAATCTCTTCTCAGCGAACGATAAGAAAGCACTCTTACTGCCTTCGTCTTCGCGGGTCAATTGTTCTTCAATACGATCAGCATACTCTTTGACAAACACTTGGATGTCTGATTCGCTTTGAGATAAATTAAATCGACTGTACGTCGAATTATTCAGAAGACTTGAAGCCATGAATTTTTATCTCAGAATCTTAGAATAGACGGGTACCAAAAATATTTAGATGATATTTTTATATTCGTTACCTGTTTTATTTAAAACGTTATTTTATTTTATGTTTATGTTTATTCTATTAAAAATAAAATAAAAAATAGCCAATGCAGCTTAAATCCGAGGAAAGTCTGTTTATTTATAATTTTTATATTATGACAATAATAAGTCAATTGCACAGAATAAAGAATTTGTTTGATCATAAAGGGTACCTATATTATAAATAAATAAAATAATAAAAAACCCTTAAAAACCCGACTGCATTGAATATAAAAACCTTTGTAAGAACTAAAAAGAAAAAAAAAACCAAGCCCAGTCCAGAATTGTGAAAAGCAAATAAAAAACAGTCGATGATGATCGACAATGTGGTAGAGACTCTGATCTTAGTATCAAGCTCAACGACCTTAACAGAGTTCCTCAACGTGTGGGCCTAAAAATTAACATGAGAAGGCAGACGTTAATGTTCTCGCTCGAACTTGTAGACGAATTTGCTCGAAATTGTAGACGAATATAAACGAGAACGAGTTTATACCTAGGACACACAGTCCAGTTAGATAGATCCAATTTCGAGAAAGAGGTGAATCGCCGAATCCAGCTCGGCTGGGCAGGAAAAGGCTCGGAAACTTTGCGACATCTTTTAGTCCGGAAATTCCTCAGTGCCTGAAGACGAAAGTCTTCGAACAGTGCGTGTTGCCAGTGATGACCTACGGATCATAGACTTGGTCGCTAACTATGGGCCTTATAAGAAGGCTCAAAGTCCCTCAGCAGGCGATGGAGCGAGCAGAACAAATAAATAAATGAGAGATGGTAGATGGTAACAAACAAGCTATTTTGTTAGACGAATACTTTGTCCGTATTTAATATTTTAAGTAGATCGAGAGCCTGCGTAGGCAGACTTAGCTACCTCATTTTAAAGACGTACCTAAAGTACTTACAATGCAAACCCATGGTTATGCCATAAGTATGAAACCTACGGCAACTAAAATAGGCAAAATTACATGCTATCTAATTTTAATTTTTCAATATAAAATAATTTTCGAATAATAATAAAATTCTTCTTAATTTCTAACGTGAAAAGAAACGTTTAACATATTTTTATGTTGGCCAACTTACTGAACGTATATAAGAAAGAGATAAACATATTCACATCACTTAAGACAGAAAGAGAAACATTGACAGCGTCACATCAATGGCGAATGTAAACGAAACATTCCGAATAATACGCCATATTGTCATGTCAGTGAAGGTGGTGAAAGCACTTGCGTTTTTATTTACTTGAATTGTGTGATATTAAGTGATTTACTAATTGATAGCGGCTTAAAAATTCAAGGTGTGTATAATACTGAATATTTTGAATATAAATATATATCGGTCTATTTATTAAACAATATATCAAATGTAATTTATAGATTTGTCGGGTGTGGTATTTAGTTCATCGGATTTGGAGCCCTACTTTGTTTATTTTGTTTTAATTGTTCGGTTTTCTTCAATCGTTGTATTAAACAAAGTGTAGAATGAAGTGTTTATGTGGATATCGAAGCCCTTTTATAGTTTTACAGTGGGACGTTGGATTGTTTATAAATCGATACACGGCTGCGTAGTGATGATCGCTTCATAGTTTGTTTTTTTATAGGCGCAGGGTGCATCGCTGCATCCGCTGAACCATGAGTTACCAGATACCATCCTCACAGAGCCGCACGAGTGAGTATCTGAATGGTTATTATAATTAAGTATATAATATATTTATATTAGTTATAACTAGATTCAGGACAAGTTTATGAGTCATACTTCTTAGTTCAGGTAAGTTATAGATATTGCATTTTCTCAAAGATTGGTATTGGGTTACTGGTAATATTTGATTTAATTGACTTTGCTCTATATTTATAAGGTTAGTTTAGTGTGTGTTAAAAATTACTTTGTTAATCATAATCATTTAACTTGAGTTATTTAAAAAATTGATAAGTAACACTATTGTTTCCGTCATAATTCACTCTTAAAAACTAACCTTCCACTGGTAAAATGATTTTTGTGTAACATCTTTCTGGTGACACTAAGTCAAAATTCACAAACACTTTAGATTGTGAGGCTCAAATCACTAAAAGGAATGAGCTGATATTTGGCATGCAAATATTTATTGTGAAATTAGCATTGGTAAATAAAACATTTCCAAATATTCCTACTGAATAATAAAAATCTCAACTTCAAATGGACAAAAGACCTTCTGGGTTAACAAAAATATATATAAAAAAAAGAAATTAAAAGTTGATGGTTTGCTGGAATCACACTCCAACTGCCAACAGCCTCACATCACATCTGATTAAAGTTGCAAAACTGATTGCAGATAAAATTGGAACAAAAAAATGGACAAAGTTTCAGACATCAGAGTGTTTAAAGAGTGTGCCTACTAACTATTTATTTAATTATTTTATTTATATATAAATATACATTTTTTAACATTTATTAATATAACATAACAGTGTGACATAAACTCAATTAAAATTTTTCCGTACACCAGCATTCATCATCAGCACTCGGAGCTTGCAATCAATAATAAACATTTCAATTGTTTCTTCTTTTACCACAACACTACAGGACACTGGATTGGTTTTGAGCTCTATGTTGACAAGTCCTAGAGACACTTGTCAAAAACAAAGTGTTTGCAAAGTCTGTGTATACTCTATATCTTTTTATCTATATTATGAGTGAATAAGGATGTTCTTGCCAGTGTCTTTCACCTAGACCACATATACACCATGGCAACATTCACAGACACTTCAAGTTCACTTAATCATGATGAATAGAAGTCTACTGCTGGACATAAGTCCCTTGTATGGACTCCCAAACAGTTAGGGGGTGAGTAACACTGCTTTCTAGTGTGAGGTCACCGTTCCAGCAACTTCTGATCTGACATCCATCAGCTCTTTGAACTGTGCACCCTGCCCACTGCCACTTTAGCTTTGCCACTCACTTAGATATGTCAATCACTTTATCATCATCATTATCAACCCATATTCAGCTCACTGCTGAGCTCAAGTCTCCTCTCAGAATTAGAGGGGTTAGGCCAATAGTCCACCACGCTGGCCCAATGCACATTGGCAAACTTCACATACACAGAAAATTCTTTAGTATGCAGGTTTCCTCACGACATTTTTCCTTCACCGTTTGAGGCATGTGGTAATTAATTTCTTAAAATGCACACAACTGCAAAGTTGGAGGTGCATGGCCGGACCGGATTGAACCCACACCCTCCGAAATCGGAGGCAGAGGGCATATCCACTGGGCTATCACAGCTCAGTAACAAATATCACAGTAGAATATGCCTATATCAATAAACATTATATTATTTTTCAGTGTCACACAGCAACTATGGTGGTTCTGACGTGCCAATGGCACCCAGCAAGGAACAACAGACACTCATGTGGCAGCAGAACTCATACCTGGTGGATTCTGGTATCAACTCTGGGGCAGCCACTCAGGTAAATGCTCTATTGAGTTGTATTATTATTGGCTAATAATAATTAATTAATAGCCAATTTAAAAAAGGATGTTCTGTACTCTACCTGTATGTTTGTATGTATGTCTATGATTTATGGAAATCTACTTATCTCAATATACATTCATATGATAAAAATCTACTATTTTATTGTGTAAGTATATTTATTTATTTATCTGATTTGGAGGCATCTTCTGGAAATATTCATTCAATGGGATTTTGGACAAATTACATTTTCTACTGTGAACTTTAAAGAGTTTGTGTGACTGTAGTGCATGTAAGTAAAAATTGCATTGATCCAAAAGAGAAGTTTCTATGTAAATGATTTTTATCACAGGTGCCATCTCTCACTGGCAAAGAAGATGACGAGATGGAAGGAGATCAGCTCATGTTTGATCTGGACCAGGGCTTCGCTCAAGGGTTCACTCAGGAGCAAGTGGATGGTAAGTTATATCTCTTTACTATATTTTTAATCACCATAAATAGGTTTTTGATGTTTCAAAATGATATTTAATTGATAGGAGACAGCTCACCTGATGATAGGTGAAAACCGGCACCTATAAACAGCAACAGTTCATAGAGCACACAATGGCCGCATCCTACAAAGTGAAGCTGCTGCCTATATGAGTTATAATAAAAGTATTTCTTTTAAAAATTCTCAGCCTGTAGTTGGGATGTCGGTGGTGTTATACCCTTTGCCTCTGAGAACATTTTAAACCTCCTGGTCCTGGGTGCTAACATGCGAACAACGAATGGCTAACATTGATAATTTTTAATATTTTCCCAATTTACAGACATGAACCAGCAGTTGTCACAAACCAGGTCCCAGCGAGTGCGCGCCGCCATGTTCCCAGAGACTCTGGAGGAGGGCATTGAAATCCCCTCCACACAGCTGGACCCAGCACAGCCTACTGCAGTCCAGCGCTTGTCTGAGCCCTCCCAGATGTTGAAACATGCTGTTGTCAATCTTATTAATTATCAAGATGATGCTGATTTGGCAACAAGGTACTTTTTATATCTCTTTATGGGGACTATAGAACAAGATTTTTTAAAGAAGTTTTAAGTTAATATTTTTTTTAATAAATATAATTTCTAGAATATATAACATAACGTATAATGTTAAGCAAAAGCAAGATTTGTTTAATTGAGATGTAAGGTAAAAGGTCTGAAAAAATAATCACAGAGATTAAGTCTTGTGCATTTTTTATTTGAAAATTAACTATGGTCACTTGGACCATAATTTTTCTTAACAACACAAAATTTTCTATAGATCTTAAATATAATGCTAACTTTCCCAATATTTGACGTATATATGTCTTTATGAGGACTATAGAAGAAGATTTTTTAAAGAAATTTTAAGTTAATAATTTTTTGAATAAATATGATTTCTAGAAGGTTAAGGTTAAGCAAAAGCAGGATTTGTTTAATTGAGATCAGATGTAAGGTAAAATGTGTGGAAAAAAAAATCACAGAGATTAAGTCTTGTGCATTCTTTATTTGAAAATGAACTATGGTCACTTCGACCATAATTTTTCTTAACAACTCGAACTCGATCTTAAATATCATGGTAACTTTCCCAATATATGACATCTTTAAAATAATGTAAATTGTCGAAAATTAGTCATGTTTTGATTTTTTCAGGGCAATCCCAGAGTTGATCAAACTACTCAATGACGAAGATCAAGTGGTAGTGTCACAAGCTGCCATGATGGTTCACCAGTTGTCAAAGAAGGAAGCTTCGCGGCACGCTATAATGAACTCTCCGCAAATGGTTGCGGCCTTAGTGCGAGCGATCTCCAACAGCAATGACTTGGAGACAACCAAAGGGGCAGTTGGGACCTTGCACAACTTGTCTCACCACCGACAAGGTCTTCTTGCCATATTCAAGAGTGGAGGCATACCAGCTCTGGTGAAACTCCTATCCTCACCAGTGGAATCTGTGTTGTTCTATGCCATTACGACCTTGCATAACCTTTTACTGCACCAAGATGGTTCAAAAATGGCTGTCCGTCTTGCTGGTGGTCTTCAAAAGATGGTGGCCTTACTTCAGAGGAATAATGTGAAGTTCCTGGCAATTGTTACCGATTGTCTCCAGATATTGGCGTATGGGAACCAGGAATCCAAGCTTATCATCCTGGCTTCACAAGGCCCTATCGAGTTAGTGCGTATCATGCGCTCTTTTGACTACGAGAAGTTGCTTTGGACCACATCCAGGGTTCTGAAGGTGAGAATAACTTATAACATTAACATTACTAGAGACTCCTCAACATGTGCTCCTTGTGTATTTATGAATGAAAGGCATATAACTTTTTTTTATCTATTTATAATTATTTAGTTGGTTACCTCCCCCACTAGGTGAACTGACAACATCAAGCGAATGCAGGAGTTCCCTGGATGCAGGCTCAATTGATGTTGTGTGATGTTTGGATTCCCTGTAAAATTCGTATGTCCAACAGTGGACATCCATCAGCTGATATGATGATTTAAAAATAACATAATATATTTCAAAATACGATAATATTTTATTTTTAAGTTATTATAAGTTTTAAATCCTCCTGAAAGAGTGCAATATCATGATCAACAGTTCTCAATGAATAAACAAATATTGACTTTGAAAGAGATGACTTTTTAGTGGAAAGACTAATTGTATAACTAGTGGAAATGGGAGGCACTTACTGGGTTGGAGTTTACTGGATTGACTTAATAATGATATTAAAGTATTAATCTCAGTTTTAATAATAATAACATGTACTATAATGTTTATTATTTCTTCAGGTTTTGTCCGTCTGCTCAAGCAACAAGCCGGCGATAGTGGAGGCAGGTGGTATGCAGGCCCTGGCCATGCACCTTGGCAACCCCAGTGGCCGCTTAGTCCAGAATTGCCTTTGGACTTTGAGGAATCTGTCTGATGCTGCTACCAAGGTAACTATTCAATTTTTTAACTATAAAAAAGAAAGTTTAAAACCATTAATTTATAAAAAAAAAATAATTTTGGTGTGTCTACTTTATCTGTACTTTTGTTTTCTTATTATGTTTTAATCTGTAACCATTATATAATTTTTTTTTATGTATATCGCAATAAAGGACATGAAACGCACAACGGCCAACCCTAGTGGCCAAGTGCGGAAAAGGCCCAGGAAAAATTAAAAAGAAATTAAAATAATACACATTAGACATTTAATAATTTGGGTTGATCAATCTATGTATTTTGATTTTTCAAAATTGTGGTACGGCGTTCAAAGATTGTAAAATTTGTGGGTAGAGGGGTTGAATAACCGTTATTAATAGACTATTTACATGTAAAATAAAGTATGTGTTAATCTTTACATCCAAATATCTTAGTAAAGTGACACTGCTGTTGCTAGCTCCGCAAATGCCATTAATTATGTAATCTGTGCCTTACAATAAAGGGCCGAAAACGGAACATCGGTGGTGTCATATACAATGTGACTTTGACAGGCTTTTAAATAAAACCAACGACTTTTACGCCAAGCGCTTAACTGACACCACGTACGTTCCGAACAATTAGCCGTTTTACAAAGAAATATCTGTGTTTTTTATTAAACCTGGCCCTTACAGTTGTCTTGACAAGTTTTTGGTCCTCGTGTCCATTTGTAATTGTAATTTATTTATTTGTTGTTTTATATTTTTGTGTAGGTGGAAGGGCTAGAAGGCCTGCTGCAAAGCCTGGTGCAAGTGCTGGCCTCCACCGACGTTAATATCGTGACTTGTGCTGCTGGAATATTGTCCAACTTGACCTGCAACAACCAACGTAACAAGGTACTGGTTAGTTATTTATTTATATTTATTTACTTAAGAAATTAACACATTTACTGCCAAATGGTCATTTTAAAAAACAGTGTGTCTTTATTTAATTAACATTAAGAATACAAACAAGCATAAAAAGAAGAAAAAAATAAATCGAACGCACATTTTTCAGCTATTACAGGCGTGTACCCAAATTGGCACAGTGGTCACTCATGTTTGTTATGAAATTTTTTGTCCTTTTTTACCCCCTTCTAATATGATAGATTGCACAATGCACTTGTTGTAGAAGCTTTTCAGGAACATTAATATTCAATGAAGAAGGGCGGGCAGTTTCTCTTTGTGAAGCCTGTTTTAGTGAAAATTTTGTAATTTTTGACTGAATTAGCAAATGGTTCATGAACTCATCTTTTTAAGAAGAAATAGGAATATTGGTCATATTTCTAAATATAAAAATATGACCAATATTTCCATTCTCCTCCAGCAAGTCTGAAAAGACTGTGTTAGGAATGGGTACAACAATCTGTTAGGAGTGGGTAGGTACAACAATATTTCAGCAAGCAGACATTGAACCACAACCTCACTATGTTGAGTCCAGAGTCCATTGTATAACATGCATACAATGAAGGGTATGAATTTAGCGTTGTATTGGTAACACATCTCAGGAACATATTTTAACAAGTTACAAGTATGCAATTTATTCACATAATGTTATAGATACAGTGGCTTCTTGGAAAGTAATTTTTATGAATTTTTATAGCTATTCCTTTACACCTCAGACCAATTATAAAAGGACCTGTATCGCACTCATAGTCACGAACAAAATTGTCTGTCATTTTCTGAGGAAAACGAGCTTAGATTTTGTACATATCTTATGCTAAACTAGAAGTTTTTGCCCGTTTTTTACACAATTCAATCACACAAAAAGGTATTTTTACGGAGCTCTTTAACCGACGAACACGATTACAACTATTTAAAATCGATTCTATACAGACAGTTTTTATAATCGCATTAGATCGTTCATATACATTGACAGAAAAGTAACGTCTAGCGAGGCAGGTCCATACAATAATTGGTCTGAGCTTTACACAGTCCTTTTGTGCAGTTTTATCCAACGTGTATAGTGTGTCCAAATCTGTGTCAATTTTGGTACACTTGTTCGATAAAAATGCAGTGACATTGTACAGTTTTATTGTTGCCATGTAAAGTAAAATAGTGCTGGAATGTGCGTGCTTTCTCGCACACATTTCTTTCTGTTTTCGTAAAAAGCACACACAACGCCAATCAAAAGCCCTTTTTTTTTAATTCCAGGTGACAGTGTGCCAAGCCGGCGGCGTGGACGCCCTGGTGCGCACGGTGGTGTCGGCCGGGGACCGCGAGGAGATCACCGAGCCGGCCGTGTGCGCGCTCCGCCACCTCACCTCGCGGCACGTCGAGAGCGAGATGGCGCAGAACGCTGTCCGGCTGCATTACGGCCTGCCTGTGAGTATAGCTTAACACATTCAATTGTAACACTCCCGATCATGCGCGGAGGCCGGGGGGCGCGTAGCGTTAATAGTTGACTGCTACACATGCTACACATGAAGTTGGCTGCGGAATAAGTAAGCGCATTCGTACAGACGCGAACTCTCCCCCTGCGCCGTTCGTACCGTTATTGATTCATTGCACAGTCATTTGTGCTAGCCTCACAAACACGATGATCCATGGCGAGCACTGTACGAGTATATTATGTATATTATTTGTATATCTATTTAATTAAATATAATATAACTATGATTAGCGAAATGAAAACTTTCATTTGTGTAACAAATGAAAGTTTTTATTTATATATGTAGATAAATAAAAGTAACTAAATCTTCCTATGATTAATAAATAATAAATCAGTTTCTATTATATTTATAAGTTATTTGCTTGTCTTGACTCATCGAAATGAATATTGTGTGTTCGTGTGTAAGTTTTGACAGGCGCACCTCTTATAATACGAGTTGTCGACAGTGACTGCCCACGCCCACTTGCCTTCTGGCCATGCCCCGTGCGCACGATTTCACACCCTTGTAGTCATACGTTCCCCGTCGCCGGCATACCATAGGAGTGACATCAATGAACTTGCCAAAGGGCAATTTGTGCTACAGTGAATTGTATATGGGTTGTTAATGATGATATAATGAATTCGCACAGGTGATAGTGAAACTTCTGCAACCGCCGTCCCGCTGGCCGCTGGTGAAGGCGGTGGTGGGGCTGGTGCGCAACCTGGCGCTGTGCCCCGCCAACCACGCGCCGCTGCGCGAGCACGGCGCCGTGCACCACCTCGTGCGCCTGCTGCTGCGCGCCTTCAACGACACGCAGCGGGTATGTGGAACAAGTCTCAGACCAATTATAGAAGGACCTGTATCGCGCTCATAGTCACGAACAAAATTGTCTATCATTTTCTGAGGAAAACGAGCTTAGATTTGGTATATATCTTATACTAAACTAGAAGTTTTTGCACGTTTTTTTACACAATTCAATTCAATTACACAAAAAGGTATTTTTACGGAGCTCCGGCGAACACGATTACAACCGTTTAACATCGAATTTGACAGAAAAGTAACGTCTAGCGAGGCAGGTCCTATACAATAATTGGTCTGAGGGAACAAGTGCATAGGCCCTATGCTCATCTTTTATCCAATAGCCTATGTCATAGGGTATTGGATAGAAGATTGGATATGATAAGTTTGGATTGGAAGATTGGGTAGACGACAGTATTTTGACGTTTGGAAAATTTGAAAAAGTACATGATATTTAAATTGAGTTTTATAAGAAATCCTTAAGTTTTATTCATTGATATCGATATATTTCCGATCCCTATTCCATGTTCTATACGAAATCAATATCGTTTATATTAAATTTGATATGAGTCAACTACCCTATTGAGGTATGTCATCTACCTGCTATAAGATAATCACCAGTATGCACCACCGGATGACATTTTTTACTAAAATCTCAATTTCGTATATGTCACTTTGAGTGACTATTAAGCCGCGTCCAAACATCGCGCTTTTTAGACATGTCTAGCATGCCGCGCACACATTTCTGAGATGTCTACACTAGTCTCGCGTCAGGGCTGTGTCTCGCGATTGCCGCGTGTTGATGCGACATGCGACAAAGACATACCGCCAAGCGATTTAGCTTTCCGGTACGATGTGTAGAAACCGATAGGAGTGTGGATTTTCATCCTCCCCCTAACAAGTTAGCCCGCTTCCATCTTAGATTGCATCATCACTTACCATTAGGTGAGATTGTAATCAAGGGCTAACTTGTAAGGAATAATAAAAAAAAAATACCTCTGACGTCACCATGGCAACAGCAACGCGGCTCGGTGTCGGGCGGCGGCGGCGCGGGCGGCGCGTACGCGGACGGCGTGCGCATGGAGGAGATCGTGGAGGGCGCGGTGGGCGCGCTGCACATCCTGGCGCGCGAGGGGCTCAACCGCGCGCTCATCCGCCAGCAGAACGTCATACCGATCTTTGTGCAGCTGCTGTTCAACGAGATCGAGAACATACAGGTAAGAGCAAAAGCCGGCTCGTCCATACTTTTTTTTTTTTTTTTATACAAAATAAGCTCGCGCTTGACCACGATCTCACCTGATGGTAA
Organism: Bicyclus anynana; assembly: GCF_947172395.1. NCBI lineage: Eukaryota > Metazoa > Arthropoda > Insecta > Lepidoptera > Nymphalidae > Bicyclus > Bicyclus anynana. The sequence continues at coordinate 5,402,610 of NC_069087.1, read as the reverse complement.
GTGTAGATGTGGCCGGGAGAGAGTTCCATACCCTAGCCATACGTATAAGAAACGAAGAAGCAAATCGCTTAGTACGAGTCCTGCGAACGGAGCAGTCGCTCCAGGCGCCAAATCCTAGAGAGCGCCTAAATGATAATCCTACTCGATCGTAGAAGGTACTGCGCCCGATTTTCAATTGGTCACCCCAGAGTATGGTCGAGATCTTCGCGTTCCATTGTTACTTTACACTCATAATTTGGTATAGGTATCTACATATTATTAGGAACAAACAGGTGAGGCGCCATAATTGGATCTCACTCCATTTTAAAATTTACTTTGGGCCGGCGCCTGGGTCAGAGGCTACTTGCCTCTTTTGTAAACAGTGTTTAAACTGAATTATGCAAGTATTATAATATGCTAGTAACCAGTAAAAAAAATAATATAAACAAAAAAATATCTACGTAAAATTTTTGCCGCCGAAACACAACACATTAGCAAGTGACGTCATTCATAGAGATAACAGCGTATTTGGCGTTTATAGTAATGTGATATATCACGTCACCGCAAGCGCCAATCACAAACCGATGCCTTGTAGCGAATGACGTCACAGTTTATGATTGGCGTTTGCGGTGACGTGATATATCACATCACTGCAAACGCCAATCACGCTGTTATCTCTATGAATCCAGCGGTTAAAGTTTTGATTTCTTTATTCAACATGAAACGAATATTTTATTTCTTAATAGAATTTACATACTCCAAAGAGAAAAAAGAAACCTGTATTTGTTATTATCTCAATATGATTGGAGTATAATGTTTTTATTGTAATATGATTATTTACATTTAATTTCTATCCATAGCGCGTAGCAGCAGGGGTACTTTGCGAGTTGGCCGCAGACAAAGAAGGGGCCGAAATGATAGAAGCCGAAGGGGCTACGGCCCCTCTCACAGAGTTGCTGCACTCCCGTAATGAAGGTACTTTGTAATTTTTATATTAAACATAATAATTCTCTTTCATCATACCATTCATAATATTTTTAAATATTTTGAAAATGCCACGGTCAGCTACACTATGAAAACATTTTATTAAAAGACACTAGTAGACGCCGCGCGGTTTCACCCGCGTGGTTCCCGTTCCCGTAGGAATACGGCTATCTAACACTGAAATGATTTTTCAAATTGGACCAGTAGTTCCTGAGATTAGCGCGTTCAATGAAACAAACAAACAAACTCTTCAGTTTTATAATATTAGTATTGTAAGCTCCTACAAATTTGAGTTAGATCCTACAAATTTTATTGGGCAGGAAAAACAACATGAAGGTAAGTTTTGACATGTAAGGCAACTTTAGTGAATCCAGCAGCCTAAGGAATGCTAGAAGTAATATTTTTAATTCTTTGTTCCCCATAATTAGTAAACTTAGCAGAATTTAAAAATTCTGCAATATTTTGATTATAGTTATAGAAGCAAGCACAATTTATTTTCTCTCTATTTAATGTAATTCTAACATGCGATCAAGTGAAGAGAAATAGACAAAATGTCGTCCAATCGCAGCGTACAATCTCTTTCGTCCTAACGCAATGAAAGATATAGCGTTATTTCCGGTTGCACTGCCATTGCTTGAAATTTGTCTATTTCTGTTCACAAGATTATCTCGTTGGTTGCATTGCTACAGGTTTAGCAGAATTTAAATATTTCTATGAAAAATGTTTTCAGTTTTACATTATGGTTCAGTTCTTTAAAATTTTTGCTCGCAGTTTTAATATTGAAATAGTGGAAAGTTAACGCCTATATAAGTTTCACATAGTTTAATTTTATTATATGTGCTAGTAATAATAACATTTTATTTGTAAAACATATTTTTCAAACCGAAATACAGTCATACTAATGTTGCATGCCCTAGAACTTAAAATTTTCTTGACATATGTAAAGGCATGTAGTCATTTCTAACTAGCGATTGCAATTGCCCATAGCTTTAATTGCGTTTTGTAGTATATTTTTCAATCCCTCTGGAATAGTGCATTTTTTCGTGATGATAACACCACCCTATAAATAGAAAGAAAGAAAAGAAAGAAAGAAAAGTTTATTTAGAATACACATCATACAAAGAAAAGAGAGAAAAAAAAAAAACAATAAATTAAAATACATTGCAACTTGCATGATGTGATCCTAAAAGGGTCACCACTCAGCATATTGCAGTGTCCGTGGGGACACCGCGCTGATCTTCCGTGGAGCCATTAAGGTGACGTTTGGACGGTATCGAGACGTGCGGAGCGCCTCTAACAAACATCGACAAATATTAAAAGAAGACAGATACGTAAATTAAATACAAAAATATTACTAGTAGAAACAAGTGGTAAAAATAAGCCAATTATAAATAATAATACAATAAATAAATGATAACATAATAATTTGGTAAATAAATATTATAATAAATTAAACAAAACAAAGGACCCATTACTTATATGTTTTGAATTAAAAGATAATGTTTTCGAATTTTGGTTTTAAAAGTGGTCTTGGATATTTTTAAATTACGAAGAGGAGGAGGCAAATCATTCCAGCACTTTGTTGCCGCGAATTTAAAGCTTCCTCGAAAGGCAGCTCTGAAATGTTGCGGCACTTTAAGGGTCCAGACTCGATTTGATCTTGTCAAGGATGTTTTGTTCCACTCTAGCTTATCAAATAAGTAAGCAGGCTGCTGAGACTTCAATACTCCAAATAGAAGTGTAGCAAGGTGAAGATTCCGTCTCGCTTTCATATTGAGCAGTTTAGCTTCGTTAATAAACGGCGTAACATGCGTTCTGGGGGGAATATGAAAGCAGAACCGGGCACATGCATTTTGGATGCGTTGTATTAGCCGTTGAGTGCGAACGAGCAGTCGTGGCCCATACAAAGCATCAGCGTAGTTTAATTTTGAGAGTATTAAAGACTCACATATCCCAACACGCACATCTACACTCATATAATTCCGTACACGGTATAAAGTTCTTAATCTATAAAAACAACTGCGCACTGTTTCCAAGATATAACCTTCAAAACGCAATTCAGTATCTATCAGTACCCCTAAATTTCTAGCCTCATTAATACGCTGCAGCACTTGATCTTTAATACATATAGCAGAGAGGTTTGGCGATACCTTTGCGACTGCCTGACGAGAGCCAAGTAACATGAACTTTGACTTGCCAGCATTTAGCACTAACTGATTATTATTCGCCCAGTTTGCTATATTTTCCAAGTCATCGTTTAGTTTACTAACGGCATCACTATAATCATCAGGTTTAAAAGAAATATACAGTTGAGTGTCGTCTGCATACATATGATAATTTGAGTTATTAATACTGTCTACTATGTCTGCAGTATATATAATGAAAAGTAAGGGACCTAAGATAGAGCCTTGTGGGACTCCTCGAGACAAAAGTTTAGATTCTGAGGTAGCTATCCATCCCGTGGAATCGCGCAATTCAACGTACTGAGTACGCTGAGACAGATAGCTTGCAAACCAACTGATGGATTTTGTCGAGAACCCGTAAAATGAAAGTTTAGCTAATAATAACGAAATATTAATTGTATCAAATGCTCGAGAAAAATCTAACAAAGTTAACACCGTTACTTCACCTTTGTCTTGTGATGCTAACATATTATCAACCACATCAATAAGAGCGGTGGTAGTACTTCGAAACTTTCTAAAACCGGATTGCTTGTTTGGAAGAATATTGTTACTTTCAAGGTATTGAGACAGTTGATTACAAACAACTTTTTCAAGTATTTTAGAGAGACAAGGAAGTATGCTAATCGGTCTTAAATCCTTTAATTCAAGTACATTCTGTTTTTTTGGCAACGGTTTGACCACAGCATTTTTCCATATTTGCGGAAAAGTACTAGTTTTAATGGAATGATTGACAATTTCAGTTATAATACTAAGCGTGACCGGCAGCGTTAACAAAACCATATCTAAAGAAATGCCATCAACTCCCACAGCATTTGTTTTTATGGATTTAATATGTTTAAAGACTTCACTTTCTGTAACTGGTTTCAATTCAAAAATTAGATCAGAGTGATTATGCTGGTGGTTTAGTAGCAGAGACTCCGGTACATCGCTTCCAGTGGGTATGTTTAGAAAGTGGTCATTAATAAGATTAGGGTCTCTAAAAACTTCAGCGACCTCAAAATCTTTAGAGTTTATGCCTGCAAGAACATAAGTTTTTATGTTTTTCCACAGAATCTTTGGGTTATTAATGTATTTATTTATATATTGATTATGAAAGGCAGCTTTTTCACTGTGTAGTGCAGATATGACAATGTGTTTAAGATCTTTATAGTATTGCTTTTGGCGTTCCAAGTCAGCTGCAAAATTGTGATTACCTAACATATTTCGCGATTTTAAATCCAAGTATTTAGTATGTGCCACGTTTCGAGTTTTCATCATTTCAATAATGGTTGGTGTGATCCACGGTGAGCGTTGTTCTTTAATGCGAAGTGTTTTTAGTGGGGCATGTACATCGAAAAGTATAAGAATGTAGGCATTGAGAGCAGCGACCATACTGTCTACATCTTGCAGGGCAACTATCCCTGACCAATCAAAGGACTTGAGGTGTTCTGTAAAAATATCGGAATCTATATCTTTTAAGGGTCTATAAGTTATAATTTTTGGGGCAATTTTTTTCTTTGGAATATTGACTTGGAATTTTATAAAAGCGTGTCTCCCCAGTTCAGGAATTAAGTTAATATCAATTTGAGATACACCTACATCAGAACAAACGAGATCTATTAAAGTACTGCTGTGATCTGTAAAATGTGTAGGATTTTTTATGTGTTGTGAAAGATTCATATACAAAAGGAAGTCTTGAAATTTTTTACTTTTAGAATCTTCTCTATCTAACAAATTAATATTAAAATCGCCGACAATCAGAATATGGTCATATAAAGAAAAAGAGCTTACCGACGTAGCAATTGCATCAAGAAAAATATCCGTGTCCAGCCAAGGGGGTTTGTATGCTGTCCCTATAGCTAGATTAGCCCCTCCAGAATGATAAGCAAGCCACATTTGTTCGACGTTGGGGTTTTCAGGGTGATGTATAGTTTTCGCTGTTATTCCGCGACGTATGTAGAAACCCACTCCACCCCCACGTAAGCGAATGCTTGCTGGGCGTGGGATGTGCCTCAACTTGTACCCTGGGACTACAGGAGCTCGCCCCTCCTCTCCATTTCGTAACCAGGTCTCATTGATTGCCATAATGTCGACTGAGTACAAACGCATAGCTGCAATAAATTCATCGTGTGCTGTACCCAGAGATCCAGCATTAAGGAGACCTACTAACAATGCTTTATTTTTATTTATCATTTTTGAAAAATAAAAATGAAAATTAAGATAATTTGGAATATAATATTACACAAATAATTAAGAATATATATAATTAAACCAATGTACAATAAAATATTATAATAAAATGTTCCTATTATATTTAAAATATATTTCAAGTACATATTAAAATAAAACCACATAGTGGTGCAATAATGATACAATACTTGAACTGTATCACTAATGTTCAAACTTGTGATACAATTCGATACCATGTACTCGTATGTAAATAAACTAATGTTAAGTAAAGGTACACAAATAAAGTATAAAATATATGATAATAAAAAAAAGGAATAGGCATTGCGTGTATGCGTCATGGCAACCCATTTTAAAATCACATCATAAGTATTTTGAAAACCTTTACGTATAATTTTATAAGAAAACGCGCAAGATTTTATATAGTAATGAACACAATGCTTAGATATCATAATATAGCATGCCATTATTATTTTAAATAGTTTCAAACAGCAAGATGAATTTTTCACGTGATTAAACAACAGTCTAACGTTAATTACATATTTCCATTTTTTAAATTTTAATATAAGTAATTTTATAAAATAACCTTTACATCTTTTGTAATTTAAGCTTACCACTTTCGACAGACAGTTCTCATTCAAATTAATGGAGCAATACATTACAATATATATTACTAACAGTAAATTAAATATTATTACACTGATATTCACATGGTTAATTTGTAATAAATACGTTACGGATATAAATAAAACTTTCAAAGCAAAATTTCTAAGTACAACAAAAATATTTACTTTACATATTTTTTGTAAACATTCGTGTAACATATAAAATTCATCAAGAAATGTGTATATTCTAATTGAAATAATTGAACAATTAAAGTAATAATTAAAATAATAACTGCTACTGTTGACTATGCAAATGTATAGAGAGTTCAAAGCAAGTAAGAACAGAGACAATAAAATATGTAAATATACACATTCTAGTAACTTTCCTTCACCCCAACTGAAAAATCGCCAAAAACCCGTATTAAATCGCTTTCTGATTTGATTTGATGCGCCGGTTTCCCCTCTCCCTGACGCGCGTATATTTTTCCTTTCTTAGTCCAGGTGTATCTCCAACGCGCTTGTTTGGCTTTTTCCCGAACCAAATAAAACAGGCTTTTATTTTTTTTAGTTAGCCTTTCATTTACGTAGAACCGTCTAGAAGGAGGGTCCAAACCTAGTCCCTCAGTTGTGATGCCACGTCGCGTTCGGGCGTTACGCAGGAAATCATCCCGCAGTTTCGGTCGCGACAGCCGCACCACAAGTCGGCGACCCCGGCCTTCCCCGTCGGATTCGGTCTTCCTGCCAACTCTCTCCGCATATACAATATCCCTCTCTTCAAGGTCGATCCCAAGTTTAGTAGCTATACAGGCAACTGTATGACAAGGATTTTCCCCATTTACTTCTGGAAGATTTGAAATTTCAATATCTCCCTGGAGGAGATCCTGGTCCCGATCATCGATATCCGCTTTAAGCTGTAAGATCGTTTCTTCTAGCTTGGTAGTTTCTGTGCATTTGTTACAGGATGAGACTTTGACTTCTTTCTCCAGATTCGTCAGTCTAGAATTGAAGTCATCCATTCTTTGGTTGCACGTTGTAATGGCCCCCCGTATGTCGCACAGGTCAGCACGAAACTCCTTGATCTCCTTACTTAGGTTTTGTAGTTCTTCGCGGAAGAGGCGTATTTCGACGCTCAAGTCTAATGACTGAGTGTCGTCAACGTTTTCCATTTCACAGTATACTTTCGATGTGGTCGTCGTAGGTGTATTTTTTAGGATATTCGCCTGCACGGGAGGCCTATCTGTCATCTTAACAGGAGTATTAGCGTTACCGACTTTCGGCCTCCTCGATACGCACTCCGGGCAGTCCCACTGCGCATTCGGTTGCGCGTTGTCACCAAGTCCTACGCACGCCTTATGATACAATTTAGCGCAGCGACTACATGTAGCGGCACCTATTGTTGACATAAATTTTCCACAACCTCCGCAATGGTTCATATCGAAAACTGCTATTGATTAATACTAGGAGGTGTATTTGACTTCCTATAGAGGGCCGGTTCGTCGGATGCTAGGTGATGACTTTGTCCTCCGATAGATGGCGTTCTATCTTGATGGCGCTTAGCTCGCGAGTGTCGCGTTGTCGCGTCCAAACATATGCTGCGACGAGTTCGTCGTAGTTCAAAATGTAGCCAACAGGTAGTGTTAAACAGAAACAGTTAAATGCGGGTACGTTCAACTCAATTTTATATTTGAACTGACCTCTTTTTTTTATAAATTCTGTGCTGCTTTCGAAGATATTTTCCTCTTTTTCAACTCTTCCCGGCCAGATTTGTACAGGACAACGCTTCCACCAATTCACTGAACCACCATTCACACTTGTATTACGTTAAAATTGTTTAATATGTAAAATTTACATTAATTTAATAATTAAAACGGTAGACACCCAGCCGTCCCGATCGCGTCCGTGACGTCACTCTTGTACATAAATACTCTTGTACATCTTTTAATTTCAGGATAATCGGTTTAGTAGTTTCAGTGTGAAAGCATAACTAACAGACAAACTTTAAAATCTAATATAAATACATATAAATACAATTGAAGTGTCTATCTGTGTTTTCAAAATTCTCTAGTGCTTAATGGCTTATTTAAAAGATAAACAAGCTTTTTTAAATTTCTTGTCAGTCTGTTTGTCCGGGCTAATCTTTTAATTAGCTCAACCGATTTTAATGGGACTTTCACTGAAAGATTTATTTAGCAAACATAAAAGCTACTTTCATCCAGGAAAAATACTGGTTTGCGCGAGATTTGTGAAAAACTGAATTTCATGCGTACGGAAAAGTGTATGAAACCATATTATGTGAAACCTTGGTTTAATAGTATAAAGTGCTGTAGCTAGCGGCCCTTGGTAAATAGTAATGACATTTCATTACTATAAACAACAGTCAACATAACTTAGACAAAGAAGGAAATAGACAACTGATTAGCATGTGCATAAGTGAAAAGGTTTGATATAACAACGCATTTTACTAGGCCATTTTTTCACTAATATATTTTTATTTTAGCTAACTCATTATCTTTCTATAAACGCTTTGAAAACTAAAAAAATGTATAGGAATGACAGATCCGATCAATAACTTGATCACATGACTCGTCGATAACAAATATCATTCTTATATATTTTATAATTACCGAGGCGTTTGCGGTATAAAAAAAAGAATCAACGTGCTATATGGCTACAGGCTCTGGTTACTTACAATTTAACAAGCTTAGGGTGTAATTTTGGTATCATACTATATTTATTTTATATTTTCAAATAAGCTTAAAAATCTATTACTAATTGGGTTTTAATTGTTTAACCAGTCGTTTGTGCGTGAAAAAACGCGTTACGAAACCGAATATCAAATCGCCTCGTCTCGGTGTATAATCATAAGTTGTTTTCTTTTTTTGTGAAAATGTCAAAGATGTCTATTTACTTCTCTGTCTACGTAACAAAATAGTAGTAATGACAATCTCATTACTATTTACTGTCATATTTTATGAGCTGTTTGTTGGAACGTTGCAGGCGTAGCGACGTACGCCGCGGCCGTACTGTTCCGCATGTCCGAGGACAAGCCGCATGACTACAAGAAGAGACTCTCCATGGAGCTGACCAATTCGCTGTTCCGCGACGATCACCAGATGTGGCCCAACGATCTGGCCATGCAACCTGATCTGCAGGTGAGTCAGACATAGACAGAATTACTAAAATACTTTTAATATATATAAATATACATATCGATGTCCAGCCGACTCGCACAAAACGTTCGACGACATGCATCGACGTTTCTAATAAGAACAGCGAAGATGTGGAATGCCCTTCCGGCTTCTATGTTTCCTAACACTTATGATTTGTGCGCCTTCAAGACAAAAGTGAATAGGCATTTTCTAAAGCGAGCGCTCCAACCTAGACCTCATCATTTCTTTCCGGCATGATTGTAGTCAAGCTCAAGTCTATTATGAATAAAAAAATCATAGACGTTGTGGAAAGGCGCCCCCTGGGGATCCTTCACCCGCTGGATGACGAATTTAAACACTATGCGTTTGAGAATTCGACACTCAGGGGTTGAATGGTCCCCTGGGGGTGGCCTTGCAACGTGAGATTATGGCATAGGCAGAATTACAAAAATGCGTAGGTACTATAAAATATAAAAATAAAAATAGTACATATTAGAAAAATACACAAATCTGTACCTAACTCAATTTGCAGTGAGGTGAGGCTTAGACAGAATTACAAAAAGACCTACAATGGTAATGAATATGACACAGCCATCTGGTTGAATAGGCCTATTAACAAAATGCCTAGGCCTTTCATTAAATATATTTATGGATAAATGATGAATGTAAATTTTCATCACACTAATTCCAGTTGTGTGTAACTTACAGGAACAAAAAATTGCTTTTGTTTTACGATTTTGTTTACGAAAGCAAAAGCCAAAACATATTATTATGTAACATAATATTTTTACTTAACCATAGAGAATATTATCTCTTTGCTTAAAATATAATAAAAGACTCCTAGATAAATTAAAAAACACACAAGCACAGAGAAAACAGTTTTACCAGTTCATTGTGAGCACTTGAAATTTTATTTCATTCTAAAAGTGCATTAGGCTTTGTTTATTGGTGTTTTAAGTTTTTTTTTTCAAATATAGTTTGCATATTATTTTACGTTTAAAAAGTGTACAGTGTATCCTATATGTGGTATCTTTCAATGTGATTTTATATATATGATCACACTAGAAATTTAGGGATAGTTGTGCAAAGCTGCATACTTTATTAAACATAACTTGCCACGTGATCCGCATGCTTAGTAACCGAAGGATTCTAAATAAGCAAAATATTATATTTTTGAGCGTAGCGAGCATTCACAGGCATTTCATAACACTTCATCTCGCAACAATAAGTTATATTGCAAAAAAAAAATAAAGAATTATGTAACTCTATTATATAAAAGAAGTCTACGTGGCGAGATAGGTTTTGGCAAAATATTCTGGCCATAAATTTTGTGTAATCAGTGAGATTTTACTAGTGTGATCATATGTAAAAAAGAAAAATTGACTATTTGACAGTAACCTTAGGCCGAGTGTACCGTGAACATAGTTACGACATGCTAACTCCATACTGATAAATTTATGTCAAACTTGCCATGAATATGTCAGTATGGCTATAAACATTTTGTTCCTAGGCCCAAGGACTAACATGCAGCTTATCGTTTTAAGTCTCAGACTAATTACATATGGACCAATATCGCACCCAAATTCACGAGCAATATTGTTTGTAATTTTTTGATGAAAAGGGGCTTATGATTTAGATATATCTTATGCTAAACTAGAAGTTGTTGACCGTTTCTTACACCATTCAACTACACTAAAAGGTATTTTTATGGAGGTCTTTAACCGACGAACACGATTACAACAATGAAACATCGATCCCATAGAGACAGTTTTTATAATCGCATTAGAACAACGATCTTTTTTGTACGATCTATTTTTGATAGAAAAGTAACGTCTAGCGAGGCAGGTCCTTATGTTATTAGTCTGAGCTTTAAGTGTTTCACTCAAAAAAATCTGTCAAGTAGTCAATTAGCTTGCTTCCCAACTTTTGGTTTTTGATGTGTTGATAAGAGATAACCGTTCGATAGGACATGCTCGGGCCCGAGCAGGGCTATGAGGGTCTCTACGGGACGCGGCCCTCCTTCCATCAGCAAGGTAAGACGCCACCAAGCACCGCACACTGTTTGGTACACTAACCCTATAGATATGTAGAATGGTAAACGGCACACGCAACAGAATATTATAGTCTAAGATCCGGCGTAAGGAATATATACCCTCATCTGCTATTTATTTGGGATAAGAAATAAATGGTAGAATATATTCACATTGAGACATTGCAAAGTGGTTGCCTAGTTTTTCATACAAAATCTAGGAACTAGATCTAAGGCAAGTTAATACAGTAAAATTAAGCATACAATGAGCTTTCATTTGACATAATATAAGACGACTAAAAATCTAATGAGGGGTATTTGTATAACATTAATTATTTGTTTTTATCTGGCAACAGTTGCAGAGTGAAAGCAGGCAACCATTGCGTTTTCAATTCTGTGGGTATGGGTATATTATTTTAACTAGTGTACTATTTTCATTTAAATAAATAAGTAGATTAAATAAATTTAATAAAAATTTAATCATTTAATACTCACCGGCGGCAATTTCACTAGGCAACCTATTTGCAATGTGTAAATGTTAATATTTTCCATCATTTATTTCTTATCCCAAATAAATAACAGATGAGGGTATATATTCCATATGCCGGATCTCGTACTATGAATGGTAGCTATTTATCAAGTATCTTATTTCTTTCTTCAGTTTGCTCTAAATTACTTGAAAATCTTTTATTTCGTGTTTAAAATAGTTTTAAAAGATCAAAGCTGGCAGTTGGTAGTGACTTTGTTATCGGTTTAGTAGATATACTACAGGCTTTTTTGATGAATACTGTTTACCAACAAACAAATAAAAAATGGGGGTATAAATCACTAGTTATTTCACACCTAATAATAGTTATAATTAACTCTTAAATGAATGAATTTGGTTAATAAGCTTAGATTTATTAGATATGGTTAATATATTTTACATAACAGTTAATAAACAAACAATACATAATTTAAAATAAATAAGTTATGAAATGACATGCGTTTTCTAAATTCATTTCTAATTTCTTTGTTGGTAAACACTACTCATACAGAAAGGCTGTAGTATAGTTATTGTATTTAAAAAGAATTGAAAGTAATCAATTGCTTGTTTTCATATAACATTCTTTTACATATCATATTTCTGTTTATATCAAATCCTTTAATTTTTTTCATAATTACTTTATTCAAATAATTTTTACGCATTATTTCTAGATACTAATCTATTTATTCCACAATAATGTGTATATTTCTTATCTATACTTAGAATATTCTCTTGCGTATGTTCTAAGTTATATCTTTAGAAACTAACACTGTAATTAGATAGAAAAATATATAATTTAAATGTAAAAGTATGTCCATAGAGCACTGTAAATGTATGTTTATTGTTTTATATCGTAAGAATGTCGTAAAGTTATCTGTATAAATATGTTTCTCTCTTCTTTACATGCAGCTTAATCCGGGACCTATATATCACTAAACTCAGGTGATGGGAATATTATATTACTTATGATTGTTTTGTGGTGTTCTAACTTTGCCTCTGTATACATACGTATGGTTTTTATATTTTGACTAGTGTTTTCAACTCGAAAACATTTAAATCTAAATGGAAAAGTCACTGAGACATACAAAAAAAATTACATAGGTTTGACTCCAAGATACTAAACATTTTTAGATGTTGATTCTACATTGTAGATTTAAAAAAGATTGTCCATTTCAGGTCCACTCTTGTACCCCGTATCATTAAAATTTAAAAAATACAAGGATTTTATTAAAATATAAATAAGTGAATAAATCTAACTAAATAAAAAAGATGGCGCCCTTGAAACAACTATGACATGACAATTGACAGCAAACGTCAAATCGACAGCTGCATTGAAAACGTCATCAATCCGCCATTAATACCCATAATGGTGTTGCATTTCTTGGGAGAGAATGAATATTATTTCGAACAATTAAAGTAAATTCGTAGATTTGTGTAATCAAAAAAAGTTAAAAAATATATTTTCTTATATTTCCGCCAGGGTACAATGACTAGTCCTGGGCTTCATACAATTTTGGACCATCTCCTTTTAAAAGTTTCATTTGTTAAAGCGATTAGTTATATTGTAATTGGTTTATTTAGTTGCATCTGACGTCAGCCGGATATTAAAATCAGCGCCGTTGTTTGTATACTCATATTAAGTTTATTTACATAAAACACGTGATGATGAGTTTACAAATACATTATAATGATTTAATATAATAAATATCATATCGCATAGACAATAATTTAGGATAGGAAGTAATATTTTAATATTGAAATGTAAATAAATACATTTTCTTTTAATAATTCATTAATTGCCATCAAACCTTATAACTAAACCGTGCGTATGAACAGAGCCTTATAGTATTGTGTGGAGTGAATTTGTATATAATTATAATATATTTGTATTTAATAAAAAATTATGAATAATATTATATTTTTATGGCGTGATTAACACTGAATGATAACTTATTAACAACATATAGAGAATATTAAGGCTTTTAGTCCAGGATCCGTAAAACATATTTTACTACTGATTACTATCAAGTTAATTTTTCGTGAGTAGCTTCGATAAGACATTTTTATTTCCTGGTAACTCAGTTAGCTACCAGAATCAAGAATTTTCGTAAATAAAAAAGTTGATCGTCTCATCGAGATGAAGCTACTCACGAATTTTACTTGATAGTAATCAGTTGTCAAAAATATTCTACGGATCCCGGACTGTTTATAATTAACGTCGTTTAGCATCCAATATGATGCTTGCTTTGTTTATTTATATGCATAAAGTTAATATTCATAGTGTGTGTGTTGTAACCAAGGAGAAGTGTTAGGGTCGGTTTTACAACTCTAATATGTGTCGGCTAGCTTATTCACAAAATATTAGACTATCCGACACATAACAGGTAGCGAAGCCGGCCCTTAGAGTTTTAAAAGGTCCCAAATAAATTTAAACAATCCATTGCTGCTTCCAATAACTTTCAATTGAAGGCGATTAATAAATGCCAAATTATATTCATATGCCTTGTAAACATTCCTTGCTTATTTCTATCTACGCTACGCTTATTCGCGTATATATTTTTGTCATAGTTTCACACATTTTTTACCAGAAGTGACGTCAGAGGGGAGTGAGAGAAGTGTGGAACTTTGATGGGTCTTACCACAAGCGGACTAGGCTAAATCTGGGGAATCTGTAGCACTGTTTATCCATTTCTGCCCCCTTTTGCGAAGGGGTATATATACCTATATTATACTTTTTTCCCATATTATACTTTTTCCCTCTTTTGGTATTAGTCACCCCAAGGAATGGTAACTGAGATAGGTAGAGATCCCAACCTGTCTGCCCTTGTGGCTCACAGTGACTGCTTAGAGCTTTTTCTCTCCTCTCATCAAAAAGTAAAAAAAAAAACCTATTCACCCCTGCACCGCGCAGGCGAGGTCTCACTTAATCGTTTTTTTTTTCATAAAAAAAGGCGCCAATAGATAACGAAAAAATTTTAACTACTCATTCGTTACGATGGTACGAAAGTGAGAGCAGTAATTTGTTCATTACCATTTTTTTTACATTGACTTAAGGCTTAGTATCTAGTTTAAGCCAGGTCAAAGCTGAAAGCATCTCAAGTAGTAAAATCATTGTATTTCGATGAACCCGCAATACTCGACATTCGCCACTTCTATATATATATATTTTATTATACAAATGGAGTAACAACCTAAAACCCACATTACCCTTTCAGGCTACGATCAGATACCGATAGATTCAATGCAGGGCCTCGAAATCGGCAGCGGATTCGGAATGGATATGGACATCGGGGAAGCCGACGGCGGCGGCGCAGCGTCTGCGGACCTGGCCTTCCCCGAACCACCGTTAGACAACAACAATGTCGCCGCCTGGTATGACACCGACCTTTGAACGACAAAACAACAGCACGCCAAAAACTTTGTCTAAGGCTATGTATACATGGTTGAAAATTAACGCGCGGATATTTGGATATACCGCGACAATTAAACTTAACCCGTCAAGTGACTGATATGTGTGATTCAAACTGAATTTCCATTTACCACCATTAGCGTTAACTTTGACTTTAAATCTAGCGTCTTTGACTGGTTTTCTTGACAAAAATAATCAATTTTATATGCAATTTCATCGTGGATTTTAGTTGCATTAGTAATAAGGCAGCTTTACGTTATCGATTGTTAAACTTGTATCGCGAACACCAAAATAAAATGATATTTTTGAATTAAAAATTGTATTAATTTGAATTTTGTGTAATGTTTATGGCGATTAAAAAACGCTGCGTCATTTTTCACTATCAGTGCCCAAGCCCAATCATAGCCCAAGAACGGAAAACGAGTACAAATAGCAGTAGTGAATACATGGAATCATAAATAAGATAGAGGTTGCAACTATACAATTGACTTCAGTGTAGAATCAAAACTACAAAACTAACCTTGGGCCTTAGCCAAGTTTCACGTCGATTCTCATTCTACAAACGCTAACGAAAGTTGGAAAACTAACAAAATGATGAATGACAGATCCGATCACGTGACCTGTGTTAGTGAATGTCATCCCCATACATTTTTTGATTTTCGAAGCGATAGCGTTTGTAGAAAGCTACAGGCCCTTGTTAGATTTCATGACTCCTCTTCAAATTCACGTTATGCTATTTACATTATTCATGTGTTTTGTTACAATGTACTGGACAGTATAAATTATTTCGAATGTTGTTATAAGGTAGATACATATTGCTAGAACAATGTTGTTTTTTATAAAAACATTATCTGTTTGTATTTTTTTTTAATAAAATCATATTTTTTAGAAAAAATTTGCTTTGAACTTAAAAATATTCAATATTCACAAAATTTTGATGTGTCATAGCATTTAGCAAATATGTATCTATCTTAGTATTGATTCGCGCGTTGATAAGTTATTGTTGAACGAATGAAAAAGTACGATTTAAGTTTTACCCCACGACATATTAATTAACAATTATTCTGTTGCAACTTGTTTTAATATTAAGATCTCATGAAAAATTATAAAAACATGACATTTAAATCGCACGAAAACTAAAATGTTCAATTCTGTGATATTACATTCATTTGAACATATCAAAGGCAGCTGACATGAATAAAAAAAAACGATTATTTTTATGTGATTAAATATAAAAAAAGTGCAATCACTAACACTGGTGCTAATTTTGAAAAAAAAAATTAAATTTTGAAACATCCGAAATCACACAGAACAACACAGAAAATCGATTTAATATCGCCCTGCATTGATTATATCGAGTTTTGTACGGGGACGTATGAAATGCGTGTAATCGGAAAATAGGGTATTGTTTACATTTAAGATATGACATAGGCTTTAAATTAATACTGGATAGAGTACCATTCTTCTAATATGTACGTGCATTTATGGAGTTTGTAGTGTGTTTTTTTTATGTTGAAATAATTAGCTGAATGACTCTTTTTTTTTAATTAATTAAATGATGCATAAGACTGTTTGATTGCGTAAGGTTGGTATTTTGTATTGGCTATGGACAACTATTTTGTATTGTGATGACTAAAGCAGACGTTATTTTACTGAAATCACTATGCATAACGCAAATTTATTTTGTTAATTTCCTCAAAAATCTGATCTGTGTTACCCTCCCACCTCACAGATCCGAAAAATCCACTCATGGTTTTGTTCGAATTTTCTAGATTACTTGTTGACAGAACACTTATTTAAATTGCAAAATAATTTATTTATTTAGGAATTTAGTGAAATAAAATTACTCATTATTACTTTTAAATGAAACTCACAGAATAAACTACATGTACATTTTTCCACTGACAAACGAAATTTTTATTTGAACAATATAATATGATCTGTTGTATACAAATCTTAAAGTGAAGAAAATCAAAGTTTTCGTCCCTGTCTGCTTCTATAATAGTAAAAGGGACTTGCGTTTTAAAACACAATTAATTGTTTTACTTTTTTATTTGTATATAAAACCCTATTATTACTGCATTATCCGCGTGTCATACGTTTATATAATAGTAAATGTAAAAAAATACACGCGGCGTTGTATGTATATGGTGAAAGCGTTAGTAGCAACATAACTGAACTAAACCAGTTCAAAATAGCAACATCGCATAAACCATATATTATACGACAAGTGAGGTATCAAATATTAATTGTGAGAAAAGTGGATAAATGTATATGTATTAGGGTGTCCCTTATTTTTGAAAGTTTTAAATTTGTAACGCATAGGTCCTAGTTTTGTTCATTTGCCTCTAAAACACTCGAAAATAATTTTTTACCTTAATTGAATAACGATAACCCGTGCCGACTTGCATCGAAACATGTTCATACATAGTAGCGGCGCACACTCGCGGTATTTGTCATTTGTTGACAATTATTCTCACGATTAACACGTATTGTTTTACATTTAAAAGATGGCAGTGGATTTAAGAAGTAACAAAAAATGTATTTTCTTAGTTAGTAACGCGAATTATCAAATAACAGGCGCAAAGTTACCGTCAAATCGTCAAGTTCTAGCAGTACTTTTGTTTAACATTCGCGAAGGGAAATTGTCTGTTAGTGAAAGCGCTAATCTCGTCATTCGGGAGTGTATTGTATATTGAAAAAAAGCTAGAATCCCTACCAGAGCTATACCTAACTGGGTAAAAAAACTTGTTGATCTTCACCATGCTTGGCGTGCTTTGATTATTTGACATAGCGCACGCTGATACTTTAGAACGGAATAAAATTGAAGAAGACAAAATATTTTTACAAAAACAATGAGAACCAGGGCGTCCAGGATATTTAGCGGGTGTAGACAAAGAGTTGGGCGAAAAAGAAGACAGGGCAAACCAAAGCAAATTAAATGAAGAGAAAAAAAAATGTGAGCAAATGTATTATGGAGGTTTATCGTCATCAGTTAGAACGCAACATGTTATTCAAGCAGAGGGACAACAAAAACAACTTACCAGCTCTAATGAAAGTTTTGAGGACCACTTGGCCTCCACCTCTCAAACGGTAAGTTCAGAAACTACTACAAAAAGAGGAAGGAAAGACTTCATCACGCCTAAGATAGTTGAGCTTTAGATAGATGTCAATTGAGCATGAGGGATTCTGTCTATAAAATTCAGGCTGTGGTAGAAGCACTAGATCTTGGTTGTGATGATTGCCCGACAAACATGTCGTCTATTTAACGTATTCGCACACAGGGTCGAAAGGATAGAGCGGAATCTATTAAATCCGATTTTCAGAATAATATGCTTGAAATGGTGACTGTTCACTGGGATGGGATATTATTACCTGGACTTGATGTAAGAAGTTCTAAAAAAACGCCTGCCAATTTTAATTTCATTTGGAGAAATTTATAAATTGTTAATACTGTCTTATTTATTGTTGCAGGAAAATCATTAAGTGATTTTGTGTCTGTCAAGAGCACTAATTTATTTAGTCGATTAAAAATTGATAGGGCGTTCCTCCAGACACCCATTTCTATATGGGATGACGTGGGGGATGGGGTGTTACCTATACAGAAGCAAAAAAGAAAGTGCTTTCTTTAAGGGCTGTTAATGATACGGCTGTATAGAGCTGTAAAACTTATGCAAGATTTTCGTGGTTCGATACTGCAAAGGAAGAGCAATAGCAATTTTTGCTTCGTTGTGTTTAGGAGCATAGAACTCTGTACCCGGACTGTAAAAAGAGACTTATCCTAAAAAAACTATCCTGCCTGATCTGTAATTTTATCTTTTAATAAATATTTTAAAGAAAATTGAGTATTTCAATTTATTTTGTTATATAGCGGAAGGGGTCAAAAACCGCAATACTTTAAATCTTTCGGGCCCTATCGGCACGGGTTAACGTTGACGTAGGACGATTAAATTTTGTATTTAAGTTAGTCTAGGTAGTCTAAAAAGAAATAGGGGGTATGCGTTTTAATATCTAAAAAAAAAATTTTTTTGCCCATATAAGGGACACCCTAATATGTATGTTTTGTTTTCTTGTACTATATTTAATTAAATTAAAAAACTTTAACAGTCTAATAGAAGCAGGTTTTACAAACATTCATGATGTATACCTACTATGAATTTTTTTCTTACATATTTTTTTTTAATCTAACAAGTCTGTGTGACGTAACACAGATTCGACAATTCCCCCAACTTTTTTAACCGACTGCAAGAAGAGTTACGTTTTTTTTTAATTTTACAATCTTAAATGATGAAAAGCCATTTTTCGAAGCAGATTTTTGTGGAAACAATAAAATGAATTTATTATTTCTTGTTTATTACTTAAACTTTTAATTACTTATTTGTAGGTACAGTATTGCGTAAAACTTTGATGCAATCGATGCAAAATTAAATTGACTGACACTGTTTTATTATTGAATATAACTACTAGTGTCAAGACTGTATGTGACTATTGCTTGGCAAGTTCGTTGATGACACTCCCATGATATGCGGGCGACGGAGGGGAAAGGCTGCGCGGGTGTGAAATCGTGCGTGCGGGGAAGTGATGTTCTTCATTCATCGCTACACGCCCCCCGGCCTGCGCGGACCATCGGTAGTGTTACGAACGAATTTGCCAAGCTTTAAGAGACAGGTTTCGTTGTACAGTACTTACCTGAACTTACGAATGGATAGTTTTTTTTTTTCACTTGTATACTTAAATACGCAATGTAATTTGTATGGACATGTATTAGGGAATATCTAGTTCTTTATTTAGTTTCCGATTAGACTATGAACAAACTAATTGAATATCGGTAATGTATGTAATAGAAAATAGTTGATATATACGACAAACTGACGTTTTTTAATCGAAGTAATAATCAGTAGAAACCCCTTATAGGTTAAGGTGCGTTTACACTATACACAGTTCGTGCCAAAATTATTATTATTTCCATTTGAATGTATTTTTCAAAATGTATTCCTGGTATTTTATTCTGTTGACGCGACTATGTCATAGTTTAGTTCGACCTATTTGGAATAAAAAAAAATCAAATAGTGTAATACGTAACTTAACAATATTGTGTTCTGTAATGAAAATAATCTAACTTTCATATTTATAAACATGGATTAATTTTCTGTGTGTGTGTCATAGTAAAGTGGACTTCACTACTATTTCTCTTTATTTTAAAGAAAATTGAGGTTTAAATCTTAATCCATGTTTATAAATATGGAAGAAAATGTTTAGGAGATGCACACTAACGTAACGTACACGTAGATTTAGATTATTGTAATCGTAATGTGTAAGGATTAGTATTAATTGCGTAATTCCTTTTTTTAGGGTCCTCATATAATTTTTCTATTTGATATTTTAAGTAGCTTCATCAATGTTTTTTATGTTTATTAGTACAACTATGAAGACATTGCTGAAGCTGTGATGTTTTTGTCCATTTATGTATGGATATTAAATTAAATTTAAAAAATATGATGTTTTTCTTTACTGCAACCTTATTCACCCTTAACTTAATTTTAATTAAGATTTTTTTAAAGAATTTAATTTTAGGTAGGTAGGTAAATTATTCGTCAAAGTCCGCTAGTACAAAAACTTTATGCCGTGGGGGTTAGGTTTTCGAGTTTCTACTTTGCTATTCTCTACAGAAATATTCCTCACATTCTAGCGTTTTCTGTAATAGCTAAGCTGTTAGTTATTACCTCTATTCAATTTTTTTTGGATAGGATTAATAATTACTATAATTATGGATTATGGATATAATTATGGATACGTAAATTAATCAACAATTTTAGGGTAGTTATGAAAAAGCTACTTTACCGCTTAATGCGAGCAACCGGTCGGCCATTGTGACCCGTCAGCAGGAGACGGGCAGGGCTCGTACGTAGTATGGCTCGTACGCAGTATTTCGATTGCATTCGAAAAAAATGCGATGTAGTGCAATTCAGCACTTCAAGTTGTCAGACTTCTCTTTCGGATTCCATATCCAACTGCAGTCCATCGTATTAGTTATTCCCCTAGTAACATTTGACAAGATATAGTATTGGCCTTTCGCTCTGAATATTTAGTTTCATCATCTTCAGCATCATAATCATCATCATCATAATCGTGTCATTGAATTTGACGATTTCTATGTCTAAACTTGAGAAACGAACCATTGTTCTTCTATATAACATCTTACCTATGTGCTACCTTCTGTTCAGTTTGAAGGCGGTGCCAAGCCAGTGATGTTTTAATTCAAGCCGTTTAAATTACACAATTTCTGTGGTTCTTTCAGAAACGGCTTTAATTAAAACATGACACTGGATTAGCACCGCCTTCAAACTGATCAGAAGGTAGCACATAGGTAAGATGTTATTTTTTGCTTTTTAGTTAGGGTTAATTTTTGAGTTGGAAGTCGGTTGAATTTTTTTTATTAAAATTTTTATTTTTTAATTTTTAGTGTTAGCACACCTACTGAGTGTGAACAAACCTACTGACTGTCTTACTGTCCTCCGTCTTCATCACCAGACCCCCTATGCAGTCACAATACATATGGGTGGAAAGTTCTCATCAATATAAAATTTATCAAGTCCAAACACAAGGTAGCTACTGTGAACCGTCGAGGAGTTCCCTTAACTCTCCTTCATCTTCATCACCAGACCTCTAATACAGTCACAACCTATCCAGGTGGAAAGTTCTCATCAATACAAATTTATCAAGTCCAAACACAAGGTAGCTACTGTGAACCGTCGAGGAGTTCTCTTCACTGTCCTTCGTCTTCATCATCAAACCCTTAATACAGTCACAACCCATCTAGGTGGAAAGTTCTCATCAATACAAATAAATTAAGCCCAAACAAAAGGTACCTGCTGTAAATCGTTGACGAGTTCCATCGTCTGTGTATCGGCTCCATCATCAGACCAACTCCAGATCTTCATAAAATTGTAGTGGTTTAAAATACCTTATGGAAACACTAACAAACGCACTAGCCGTCTCTACGATTTTCAAAAGTTTTCCTCGATTTCTCCAGGATGCCATCATCAGATCCTGACATGAAAAAAATGGGACCACCCTGGAATCAAACCCTTCAAAACAAAAAAAGAATTTTCAAAATCGGTCCACA
Source organism: Bicyclus anynana (assembly GCF_947172395.1). Classification (NCBI taxonomy): domain Eukaryota; kingdom Metazoa; phylum Arthropoda; class Insecta; order Lepidoptera; family Nymphalidae; genus Bicyclus; species Bicyclus anynana. The sequence goes on along the minus strand of NC_069087.1, from coordinate 5,380,454 downwards.
AATAACGGAATTTTCGCTGGACATACATTAAAAAAAAAAACAAAACATACATACAGCCGAACGTAGAACTTCCTCCTTTTTGGAAGTCGGTTAAAAAATCACACTCAGTTTAGATAATGAAGTATATAGGTAGGTAGGTAGGTACATAATAAGTATGTCAAATATTGAATAGTCGTAGGTTTCGGTCGTGGAAAATAAAATATTTTTATAATATTTTAATAAATAATTCACAATAAAACTTAATTAAGTAGGTATCTACTTTCGTAGATAGGTAATCTACGAAAAATTGAGATTAAGTATCTATCTACGAAAAATTTGTTTGTAGGTACCTACTCAATTAAGTTTTATTGTGAAATATTTATTAAAATATAAAATGTTACCATACATTATCTTGGAAGGAAAACCATTAAGTGGCTCGGGTTCCAGATCGGTCGCTTTCATTCCTTGAATATACCCGAGTTTTCGTATCTACATATATCAAAGACTACTGTGTCTATACCAACCTAATAGGTACAGATAAGATCGCAGTGAAGTGTTTAATTCACATAAATAAAAAAAATAAACTATAGGTAACTAGCATAAAAGATATTATGTACTTACCCATCCCTACTGGGAGTCTCGTAGGTAGGTACCTAGTCGGTAATACATCCATAATATTATTCAATTCGTGCATTGTTCATGCACGCTGGTGCCACAACATTGTTCGTCCCGATAATAGCCGAGTCGACTCGATGCCAATTATAAAGTTGGGGGACACCTTTCAAAATGGAACACAAATTGCTTCACGTTGCCGACTGCCGCGTAGCTTGCCATTGATTGACGCGGTTTGTAATGCCTGTGACAATACAATCAGTGTAATTTGTAATGTCGACACGCTAACTTGAGATATAAATTGAAAATGTTTTATTTGTGGACTATATTTAATATTGCTGATGTATTTATCTACTCTTGTATTTTAAAGCTTGTCATACAGCCGGGCTAGCATGGGCAAGGGAGAATTTTATCCACGGGGAGAGGATAAAACGTTTATCCCCCAAACTCGTTTTATCCACTCTCCGGGCATAGGCACGCCGGTGGATATATTATCCCCGGTGGATAAACGGAGGGAAAGACTTGTCCACCCATTTGTAGATATCTTATAAATTGGCATTAGGTATATCAATAGTCCGAAATAAACGTAAATTTGGTAATATTTGGTTATTTTGTGCATATTATTTATCTGTTTTCTGTTGGCATTGTTTTGTTTGGTGATTGTTTTTTGCGGTGGTTTGTAGTAGGTATCTATAGTAAACGGTGTTTTAAGACTAATATTAGTAGAAAAAATTAATTTCAAAAAGTGAGTTGTTTTATATAAAAACAAAATGTACCTAGTATAAAATTTTTATTTAGTTTAGTTAAATAATCATATATTCGGTTTTATTCAGACAAAGAAGTAACAAAAAGCAGATTCAGGTTATGGTTGATTACATGGCTTCCCATAATCATCTTGCCACTGGGGAGTTCACAGGCCCTTTTAGGTATAAAAGAGTATGGGCCAGATAGGTGCATTAGCCAATGGAAACATGTATGTTACTATTGAGTTTGTTTAAATCAGCTAACAAATTCAAAATTATTTGTAGCTGCATACTAATCCTAGTACTATTCATAGTAACAATGTCATTTTATTTGCATACTAGCGGACCCGGTCAAGCTTCGTTTTGACATAAGTGCACTTATATCAAATCTCTATCCCTACTCTACCCTTCTATACCTCTACCCCTACCCTACCCCTGCCCTACCCCTGCCCTACCCCTACCCTACCCCTACCCCTGCCCTAGCCCTACCCCTACCCTACCCCTACCCTAGCCCTACCCTAGCCTACCCCTACCCTACCCATACCCTACCCCTACCCTACGCCTACCCTACGCCTACCCTACCCCATATTGCGAAGCAATTGTTAAAGACCAAAACATGCGAGACATAATTGTTTTTTTAAGTAAAGTTTTATCCCCACATCAACTTCACAGGGATAAATTTATCGCGTTTAAATGTCAAAAGTCCCAAAGTATTATTATATTATTTTATCCACTCCATATGCCATAGTCGAGGAAAAAATATCCACGCTTATTGTCATTCGAGGATTCATTTGTCTTTCCCTTGTGGCCATGCTATGACGGGTGGATTTATATCCTTGGTCAGTGGATATAATGGGTGGATAAAAATTTTATCCCTTGCCCATGCTAGCCCTGCAGGGGGTGATAAGTGATCGAAACTGATACCAAAAATGCAATCAGTAAAATTTTTGTCTGTCTGTCTGTATGTTCGTTATAGAAACAAAAACTACCTACTTACGATTTTAACAAAACTTGGTACAATTATTCTTTATAGTTTCATACTCCTGGGCAGGTTATAGTATACTTTCATCACGCTATGATCAATAGGAGCAGAGCAGTGAAGGGAAATGTTGAGAAAACGGGAGAAGTTACTCCATTTATTATGCTTCCGTCGCGTGGTAGGGTAGTGATAGGGTAGGGGTATGGTAGGAATAGGGTAAGGGTAGGGTAGGGGTAGAGTAGTGGTAGGGTAGAGGTAGGATAGGGGTAGAATAGGGGTAGGGTAGGAGTAGGTTAGGGGTGGGTTGAGTCTACTCATCCCCTGTATGCTTAGACCATCTGTATGGTAGGGTAGCTGTAGAGTGGGAGTAGGGTAGAGTAGTAGTAGGGTTTCATGCTGACGAAGTCGCGGGCGTCCGCTACTTTATTATCTAATATAACACTAATATTAAAAAGGCTAAAATTTGTGTTAATTTTTACACCGCAACTACAGAACCAATTTAAATTTAGAAACGAATTAGACGCGAACGAAGTCGCGGGCGTCCGCTAGTAAGATATCATTTATTCAAAAGTGAGCCTGTTAGTAGGTAGCTAATCAGCTGCTGGAACAAAGTCACAAGCAATCTCGTCTAATTACCTAGATATTAGCTATTTATTATTTATTTCTGACGGCCTCCGTGGCGCAGTGGTATTCGCGGTGGATTTACAAGACGGAGGTCCTGGGTTCGATCCCCGGCTGGGCCGATTGAGATTTTCTTAATTGGTCTAGGTCTGGCTGGTGGGAGGCTTCCGCCGTGGCTAGTTACCACCCTACCGGCAAAGACGTGCCGCCAAGCGATTTAGCGTTCCGGTACGATGCCTTGTAGAAACCGAAAGGGGTGTGGATTTTCATCTTTTCGGTTTACACAGCGGCTGCACCACCTCTCTCTTTCAGTGCACCTCTCAAATATTCGAGGCTTGCACTCAAATCTCGTAGCGGTCCACCACCACCTTGAGACCATAAAGCCGCACATGCTCTTCCTTACGGAGACGCAAATAAAATGCCCAGCAGATGTGGCGTACTTGCAGTATCCCGGATATTCGTTTGAGCATAAATTTACACCTCACGCTGGAGTCTGCTTGTACGCTCGTGACAATATTTGCTGTCAGCGTCTTCGTAATTTGGAGGTGTCACACTTCTCTGTTCTGTGGTGTCTGGTGGACACTGGCGTAGAACAAACTGTCTATGCCTGTGTCTACCGTTCGCATAGCGGTGACCAGGAGACAACTCGGTTGTTCAGTTATCTTGCTGAAACTGCCAATACTGTTCAACGTCGATATCCGTCTGCTCGGCTGGTATTTCTGGGGGACTTTAATGCCCATCATGGGGAATGGTTGTTTCCGTACCTGGATACTGATCATGCTGGTCGCGAGGCACGCAAGTTTGCACTTTCTTTTGACCTAACACAACATGTTCAGGAGGCCACCCGAGTACCGGATGTCGACGGGCACACTCCCTACTGTTTAGACCTTCTGCTGACCACAGATCCAGAAAGTTTTTCGGTGTCAGTTGCAGCTCCCCTTGGCACTTCCGATCACTGTCTGGTGAAGTCTGTTTCCAACTTTTACCCTCCCGCCTCTAACCCCGTCACTAAGAGACGAGTTTGGCGATACAGGTCAGCAGACTGGGATGAGATGCGACATTTTTTCGCATCTTATCCATGGCGGCAGGTTTGTTTTTCTACCAATGACCCCTCAAACTGCGAGAGTGCAATATCTGGGGTGATACGTCAGGCAATGGAATACTTCATTCCGTTTTCTGACGTCGCGCCCAATAGTAAAACTCCCCCATGGTACAATGTCCAATGTGCAGTTGCGGAAGCACGAAAGCAGTCGGCGTTTGTGTCGTGGGCGAGTGCTCGCTCTCGAAAAGCTTCGAATGCAAAGCAATTGAAAAGGGAATACAATATTGCCGCCAAGTCGTACAAAAGGGTCCTAAAAAGGGCTCGATTTGACCGCACTAACCGCTTGGGACGTAAGCTTGCTACGCACCCCAGTGGTAGTAAGGCTTTCTGGTCCCTTGCAAAGTCGGTTGAATCTAATTTCTGCCGCCCTTCTTTACCGCCCCTGTTGAGACCAGATGGATCGCTGGCTGTTGCTGCGACAGATAAAGCTAACCTATTAGCTTCTCTGTTTGCAGAAAATTCACGTTTAGATGCTGGAAATGCTTCACCACCTATCCTTCCTTCGTGTGACTCCGTTATGTCGGAAGTACGTATCCACCAGCAGGAGGTTCTTAAAGTCCTTCGTAACCTCAACGTGAATAAGGCTAGTGGCCCGCATGGAATACCTGCAGTGGTTTTGCGGAATTGTGCCCCTGAGTTAGCTCCAATCTTGACGCGCCTGTTCCGCCTTTCTCTTCATTCAGCTCAAGTCCCTAAATCGTGGAAAGTTGCGAATGTGCAATCAGTACCAAAGAAGGGAAGTCGCGCTGACCCGGCCAATTATAGACCAATAGCCATCACGTCCATGCTCTGCAAGGCTATGGAACGGGTTATTAATGGCAAGCTCCTTGCATACCTAGAGGAAAACGACCTCTTGTCTGATCGGCAGTATGGCTTCCGTACGAACCGGTCTACTGGTGACCTTCTGGTGTATGCTACACATACTTGGAGCGAAGCCATTGAGAAACATGGGGAAGCACTTGCCGTATCCCTAGACATCTCAAAAGCTTTTGACCGGGTCTGGCACGTCAGTCTTCTCAGTAAGCTCCCTGCGTACGGAATACCCGCTGATCTCTGCTGCTGGATATCTGATTTCCTGAGGGAACGGTCATTTCGAGTAGTCGTTGATGGCTGCTCTTCTGACTTATTGGATATCAATGCCGGTGTACCTCAGGGATCTGTTCTTTCCGCTACTCTTTTTCTGCTGCATATCAACGATCCGCTCAATCCCGGTATCTTTGGGTATGCAGATGACAGCACTGTGTCGGAGAGTTACACATCTAGCCCTAGAGCCAGCGGTGCTGAGATTCTTGAGCTCAGAGAGGCCTTGGTCGACCGCGTGAACAAGAACCTGAAGATGGTGTCAGATTGGGGTGATGCCAATTTGGTTAAGTTCAACGCTACCAAGACTCAGGCATGTCTATTTACTGCGAAAAGGAGCCCTTTCACCCTGGCTCCCACTTTCCAGAGTATATCTGTTCCAATTAGCGATCAAATTGAGCTCCTGGGTATTACCATCTCATCCAACCTCAATTTCGGGAAATGCATCGAATCAAAAGCTGAAATTGCAGCCAAAAAACTGGGAATCCTGAATAAGGTCAAGCGGTACTTCACACCCCAACAACTTCTCACCCTCTACCAAGCTCAAGTCAGAACTTGTATGGAGTACTGCAGTCACCTTTGGGATGGTTCTGCAAAATATCAGCTTGATGCATTAGACTCGATAGATCGCCGCGCTAGAAGGATAATTGGTAATGAACCGTTGACACAGGCGAAATTGCAGACCTTGCAACATCGTCGCAATGTAGCTTGTCTGTCGGTTTTTTACCGGATATACTTTGGCGAGTGTGCTCAGGAACTTCACCATCTAGTTCCTCCTTCCCCTTTCTACCACAGAACAGCAAGATGTCGCAAACGGTGGCATCCATATATTGTGGATGCCCAGGCAACTCGTACGAAAAGATTTGCATCTACATTTCTAATTCGTACAGCAAAAATTTGGAATGCCCTTCCGGCGTTTGTGTTTCCTGACAAATACAATTTGGACACCTTCAAAGCTAGAGTGAATAGGCATCTTCTAGGTAAGCGCGCTCCAACTTAGACCGCATTAATGCTTACCATCAGGCTTAATTGTAGTCAAGCGCTGGCCTATATTGCATAAAAAAAAAAAAAAAAAAAAACAAGATAGCCCGCTTCCATCTTAGATTGCATCATCACTTACCATCAGGTGAGATTGTAGTCAAGGGCTAACTTGTAAAGAATGAAAAAAATATATATATTCATTAGAGCAGACGCCGCGCGATTCCAACCGCGTGGTTTTCGTTCCAGTAGGAAAATGGGGATAAAATATCACTCGGGGATAGTGTAGCTTCCCAACAGTGAATTTTTTTTAATCGGTTCAGTAGTTTCAGAGCCTATTCAATGCAAACAAACAAACATACAATACACTCTTTCCTATTTATCTTATTATTTTAGCTTCTTTTTGTATAATGCATACGAACACTTAAACAATATACTCACTACTTACGAGTACTACGGACTTACGGATCCGAGACTTGGCCGCTAACTATGGGCCTTATTAGAAGGCTCAAAGTCACTCATCGGGCGATGGAGCTATGCTTGGAGTCTCTCTGCGTGATCGAATCAGAAATGAGGAGATCCGAAGACGAACCAAACTCACTGACATAGCTCAGTGAGTCGCGAAGGTGAAGTAACAATGGGCAGCCCACATAGTTCGAAGAGCCGATGGACGTTGGGGTCCCAAGGTGCTGGAATGACCCCCCACTAGGTGGACCAAAGACATCAAGCGGGTTGCAGGGAGCAGTTGGATGCTGGCGGCTCGAGATTGTTTTGTTTGGAAGTTCATGCAAGAGGCCTATGTCCAGCAGTGGACGTCCATCGGCTGATAATGATGATGATTATACGAGTACTTAGCCTCAAATTAAGCATATTGCCATATAGCCTGTGTTATGAGACAGTCCCAGCTTATGGTACCCATAATATGGGTAGGTACTAAGATAGCTGATTTATGATAGGTAGGTATACATTTACCTAAATACTTAAATAACATATAAATACACACAGACACTGGAAAACACCCATGCTCATCACACAAATATTTTCCAGTTGGGAATCGAACTCACGGCCTTTGATGCAAAAAATCTTAATTAAAGATTATAGATTATTTTTCAGGTAGGTAGGTAGGGTTTTGAGAATGAAAATCGAAAAAAATTTATTCTAATTTTAATAAAATTCCTTTAGTAGGCATTAAAACAAGGTACGCTTCTTGATTTTTAGAGTAAAAAAGTAATTCATAATCAAATATCGTGGACAGATGGGTTTCCTGTGTTGACCGTAAAAATAATGCTATCTACCCTCGAAGTGGTTTATTAAAAAGTCGTAAACCAGTGCAGGGGAGATACTGCAGTAGATATATAATGAGAGTCGTAACTATTAGCTATAAACCCGCTTTGTTATAATGGTTACTTGCATTAAATTTTCGTGTTGCCTCAGGGGGAAAACATAACTAATGAGTAACCTTCCTTTTAATATAACATTGCGAAACTCTATAAAATTAAGATACTCGTCATCATCATCATTAGTAACCCATATTCGGCTCACTACTGAGCTCGAGTCTCCTCTCAGAATGGGAGGGGTTAGACCAATAGTCTACCACGCTGGCCCAATGCGGATTGGCAGACTACACACGCAGATAATTAAGAAAATTCTCCGGTATGCAGGTTTCCTCACGATGTTTTTCCTTTGCCAAATAAAAATCTCTCTTTCTTTCTTTCTTTCTTTCGCCGTTTGAGACACGTGATATTTAATTTCTTAAAATGCACTCAACTGAAAAGTTGGAGGTGCATGCCCCGGACCGGATTCGAACCCACACCCTCCGGAATCGGAGGCAGAGGTCATATCCACTGGTTTATCACGGCTCTATGACAGTATAGATGATCCGAATAAGAAACGACCAGATAAACCATATGTTTACTGGATGAAATATATATATTTATCGTATCTACGGAGTTGATATAAAACTCTTTTCATCCATTAAACAGATGGAAGCAGCTCGTTTCTAATACAGATCTTAGGCTATAAGTATTGTAGGTAAATAGGTTTGAACACCAGCATAACTTAACCGTACAATGCAAGTATCGGCAAAAGACGTCGACGTGACTGGCATCCCTCAAATTGTTAGCAAAGGTGGGCTCGACCTCAAACCGCAACGCAACTTCCCTGCCTCGCCGCCTCGCCGCCTCGCCGCCTCGCTGCCGACAGTTATTATGTGCAATTAGGACTTAGACCGCGCACTAATCTTGCACTAACTTCGCCGTGGGATGTGCATAAAATAGTTGCCTAATTGTTGTGGCGGCGACGGCAATTTTGTTACAAGTAGCTACAACTAAATTGATTGTACTAGGTACATAACTACCGAGTTACAACCCTCCTGACAGTTATAACATGAAATAGTACTAAAAGCAATAGGTGCTTGTGTAACTGCCCCGTCTTCACCGGGGGGTTTTCACAGCAAGGAAGCTTTCTATAGAAGCAGAAATGAAGGCTGCTGATCTGTCCTGGATCACGCTAAAGAATGCAGCTTAGAACAATATTTTGTTTACGTAAGTTAAGTAAGAACGGACGTAGCAATTTTCATACCCAAAAAATAATCTCTATGCTGGACAAAGTCAGAGCGTTTGCTTGTTAATTGATAATACTTATTGCTCATGAATTCATGATATCTAAACCCTTTATTTATTACCTAAAACCTTATACGTTTAGCGTGACACATGTCCTGAATTATTTAAATTGGAGTTTCCAAATCACAGCCTACCTACCCCTCAATCATCAAGAAATTTACTCATCTATGTTTGATACGGTTAAATGGTTTTCGGTCATTTCCCATGCGACGATCGTGTGTAATTAGGATTACATTTACTAATTTAACCTCTATTACGGTTCTACAGAGGTCATTTTAGTAGGGAATGTCAGTAATTACCAAGGAGTGAACTGTTGTTGATAATTACCCTTTCTTGGACTGCTAACGTGTGTTTGCCGCGTTTTGAATAAATAAAATGATAAAAGTGTTTTGATTTGTTTTTGGAAATAAAGGATATTATCAAATAAAACCTATATCGGCTATGCCCAAATTACAGGATGTGTATTTTTTTAATATTACTAGCTGACCAGCTAAAACATTAAATCATTGACAGTACTTGTACAAAATTTACACCAACAGTAGTTTTTAAACCACCCCAGTATTAATCACAGCAAAAACAAAAGAAAACACAATTCAAACAATTTTCGAGTTTCAGCAAAAATAACGAACCGAAATTAAATTCTTTCAACCAAAACAAGAAGTTTCAAAATTGGTAAATAAATGACTAATCTATGAGGTAACAAACAAAAAAAAAAACGATTACACCCCGAATTGAGAACCTCCTCCATTCGAAGTCTATAGTCGGTTAAAAAAATAACGAAATACGGTTTTGATCACACTCATATCCCTACGCGCGCTGCAGACTTGATGGTAAACACGATCGTCTGTGGCTGGCGTAAGGTGGTGTATTCGAAACGGCGAAGTTGTTTTGACACGAAATAGCCCTGTAGGGTGACCGGCCTGCTGTTGACAGCTACAATTAGTGCTGGCCGCTCGTCACTGGAATGTTAATTAAATTTCTCACCAAAGATTGTACAAACTTCCGCCATTTCGAAGTTCCCCAGTTTTCCCGGTGTCTCTTCGGTTTTTTCTAAAGTATTTAAACTTTAAGATTAGAATTAAAATTGTCAGTGAGTATTTATTTTTAAGAGAGACGTGATAGCTCAGTGGATATGACCTCTGTCATCGATTTAGAGCGCGTAGGTTCAAATCTGGTCCGGGGCACGCAACGGGCACCTTCCTACTTTTCAGTTACGTGCATTTTAATAAATTAAACATAACAGTGAAGGAAAAATATCGAGAAGAAATCTGCATACCTGAAAATTTTCTTAATTCGCTACGTGTAAAGTCTGCCAATCCGCATTTGGCCAGCGTGGTGGACTAAGCCTAGCTCCTCTTATCTGAGAAGAGAAGAAGAAAAGACTCGTGCTCAACAGTGGACCGAATGATGTTGATGATTTTCATGTGTTCTCGATAAGATCAGCCAACCACGCGAAAATCGAACTATCTAAATATTTTTTTTTATATAAAAAAATCAAAATATAATAATCATTGTGATTTGTGTGTTAGTTGTGTTGTATGACTAAAACGATCTAACCCTTCCTTTTGGCTTCACCGTATTTATATAAAAATGTATATCGTCGATAAACGTAAATAAGAAGTTTTTTTTTTTTATTCTTTACAAGTTACTAGCCCTTGACTACAATCTCACCTGTATAAGTGATGATGCAGTCTAAGATGGAAGCGGGCTTACTTGTTAGGAGGAGGATGAAAATACACACCCCTTTCGGTTTCTACACGACATCATACCGGAACGCTAAATCACTTGGCGGTACGTCTTTGCCGGTAGTTCAATCTATGTTAACGGTTTATTTAACTTACCTTATCGCAGGCTATTCTATTCTTAAGTCTATTCTAAAGTTAACATTAAAATTAAAAATCACAAAAACTCGTACCTACTCATGAAAAGCAATTCTCTTGTACAGCATTCCCTGAAATCCAATTATTATATTCATAAAAATAACATTTTACTTATTTCTGTATTTTTCCTTATCCCCAGCCAAAACACTTAAAATTATCCACTCTCTTGAGCCATAACTGCATCGCACTCAATTCAAATTAGGCCCACTGCAATAAAGGAAAATGAGATTTTTTTACGAAGAGTGAAGTGTTGTTTTTATTGAGCAAAAAGTACCATTCCTCCCTCAGCACTGATTAGGTAGTTCATTTATTCAAGTCGGATTTATTATGAGCTCATTTATTTTTTCGTTCTTTTATAACTTTTTTGTACAAATCATGGCAGTTGATTCGAGTTTTGGAATCGATTTTTTGTGAGAGCATCATTGCTTGTTTTTTGAAAATTTTATTACTCCACAACTTTTCAAAACCACTTTCATTTGTGTTTTATATATAGATTTTCTCTAAACTAAATTTTTTTTAAACTTGAATTTTTTTCTGAACCTAAAATTTTGAAAAAAATACAGAAGTTAGCTTTCTACTTGTAGATTTCCGGAGAACTTTGAAACTCCATTTTTTTTATCTTTAACTAACATGGTAAATCATTCAATATTGTGCCTAGGTACTAATTTGCATATTATTTTAAGACTTATTCATCAAAACTAATGTTAAGTTTTGTTAATTGTTATTATAATAATAACTTTAGGTTTCGATAAATATTTAACGAAACATATAAGCCCGAAAATTATATAATTAGGTACAAGGTCAGTGATAGCCCAGTGGATGACCTCTGCCTCCAATTCCGGAGGGTGTAGGTTCGAGTCCGGTCCGGGGCATGCACCTCCAACTTTTCAGTTGTGTGCATTTTAAGAAATTAAAAGTCACGTGTCTCAAACGGTGAATATCAGAGAATTTTCTTGATTCTATGCGTGTGTGAAGTCTGCCAATCCGCATTGGGCCAGCGTGGTGGACTATTGGCCTAATCCCTCTCATTCTGAGAGGAGACTCGAGCTCAGCAGTGAGCCAAATATGGGTTGATAATGATGATACTAAAGCTGCAAATCAGATATACCATGCCAGTTTTTTACTACATTCTATATGCTGAGCTGAGGAAAATAAATGCCTAAATGTTAACACAAAACGAATAATATTCAAGCTTAATATTAATCCAAAATCAATACAGCTTACGTTACAATAATATTCTCCTCGCAATAATCTAATAACCACGTTGGAAACAATACAAAAGGAAGGCACTCAATCAACAAATAATGAGAGGTAAGATTAGATAAAACGTTCTCTGGCGAAGATTCGGCCAGACAGGGCAATAAATCTCTCAGCACCAATTACAACTATATGATTGTAGAGCCAAGAATCGAACCGAGTACCCTTCGGACAATGGGCCTTCTGGGAAATACGCGACAAATAGGGTTGTGACCTGTATGGGTCGAGAGCCTTTGCATTGTTAGAACAAAAGTAGGGATATCGGCATCAAAATGTTTAAAAAACGCTATAATTTGTTACTATATAAATGCATACATTTAAGGAAGAGTGGGCATGAGCCATTGTTTTTTTATACGACTATGCATCTGCATGTACTTTCACTTCTGTAATGTGTGTTGTTTAATCCAAAATCCCTGTGTATCTGAAGGAGAAATTTACGTTCCAGGGAGTGCAGTCTGAACTGAGACAATGTCGATTACTAACTCTATGTTTACCCGTGCATAAGACGAAATTTTATAAACATTCTTTCGTTGTGCAAGCCGTTAAGTTATGGAATGAACATACGGCAATCAGAGGCACTGGACATTTTAAAAAAAATGCCGTAAAGACTCGATATCTGGTGCAGTAAAGACGAGCTGTATCTATTATTTCTCTTCAATATAATGTATTTATTAGTATATTTTGATATGTATTTTATACATAAACAATATTACACAAATACCTACAATAATGAATACAAATAATGGATGTAAATTATTTGTATGTATGTGTATTACTAATACTATGGTTATTTTTGTTTTACGCCACCTGCTGATGTTCTTAAGTTTGCCTGGAAGAAATCGCTACTTAGCGATAAGGCCGCCTTTTGTATGCTGATCTCTTCTTAATTTGTTTTTATTTCACTTGTATTTGTCTTTGTGGTGTGCAAATAAAGTATATCTATCTATCTATGGTTATGTTTTTCGAGCGTAGATATTATGTATATTGTATGTGTACACATGCATATTGAGTTTATCATTATACAAGTACTACTAGTAGACGCCGGTTTCACCTACGTGGTTCCCGTTCCCGGAGGAATGCTAAGATAAAATATAGTCTATAACCGTCCTCAATAAATCGATGGGCTATCTAACACCGCAAGAATTTTTCAAATCGGACCAGTAGTTCCTGAGATTAGCGCGTTCAAACAAACAAAGAAAAAACTCTTCAGCTTTATAATATTAGTATAGATATGTATATAACACAAACATTTATAAATCAAGAACGACTTGATCCTTATATGATAGTTATGATATTAGTTAGCTAATAAACCGTAAGTAGTATAATAAAATCCAGAATCCTATAAATAAGTAAAGGAAAGTAAATAAAGCTATTCCAAATTGTATTTTCTTTATTTGAAAGCATTTTGAATATACCTGGTTCATCTAGAAGTTTAAATTTGCAATGAATGCCACCTGTACATCTCTGAAGTAACCACAACTTGGTAGCTGGAAGGGGAGCCGAGATGTACGCAAGGAAGTTTTAAGTTATTCGTTTGGTGAACCTCAGGAACGCGTTGACTGTAAGATAACGAACCTTTGCGGCTATAGAACTGCACCTAAAATAATATTCTGAAAAAAAAATGCGTACGAAAACAAAATAGAGGTCTTTGAATAATTCATTTTGATTTTTTTAATAATAATACCGTAATATTTTTGTTTAAAATTTGTTACATTTCAAACATATTTAGCTCGCGATTCGCGAAATTCAGTTTTCACACATACCGAGAAACATGAATTTTTCGGGGTAAAAAGTAGTTTTTATGTTGCTCAATAACCTCCTCTATAATCCAGTGAAAGTTCCAATAAAACAGGTCAGTCGTTTCAAAGGTTAGCCCGGACAAACACAGACAGGCAAAATTTTTAAAAAACTTGTTTGGGTTATGGTATATCGTAAAAATTACTAGTCATTTTGGAATCTCAGGCAGACACTTTAATTTTATTTATATGTATTGATTATTTCACCTCTTGCTAAACAAAAAGCTTTTAAGATCGATTAAAAAGTCCAACATACGAGCATCAAACCTTAGAACTTTCGGATTGAGGTTGAGCGCTGTTGTGTTTTAAAATTAAACTAACCTACCCTTCGCCTTATTTGTATAAAGAATTTAAAAGTATTTTAAAAGTTTTACTAAATACTCGTTTTTATTTTATAACAAAATTTTACTTAGTACGTTTATTTAGTACTTTTCCAAGCATTTTCACAATTCTGGATCCCTTAAATACTTGTCCCTTAAATACTTATATGAAAAGTTTCATAAATAAATTCAGAACAACATTATTTTGTCTGTGCATCATGTTCCTAAGAAACTAACTTACCAAATGGTTGAAAGACTACGATGTATTTAATATTAGTAGTTACTTGCGTAGTTCCCGTCGGAATGCCGGGACAACATAGTCTATGTTACTTGCTGATAATGTAGTTTTCCATTAGATAAATAATTTTTAAAATCAGTTCAGTGGTTTCGTTGCCTTTTCGTAACAAATAAACAATCAAATCTCACCTCTCTATAGTAATAATATTAAAAAAAATATGTTATGGGTTAATATTGACGGCCTCCGTGGCGCAGTGGTGTGAGCGGTGGATTAACAAGGCGGAGGTCCTGGGTTCCATCCCCGTGCTGAGCCGGGAGGTTCAGGTTTTCTTAATTGGCCCACGTCTGGCTGGTGGGAGGCTTCAGCCGTGACTAGTTACCACCCAAGACAAAGACGTACGGCCAAGCGATTTAGCGTTCCAGTTCGATGGCATGTGGAAACCGAAAGAGGTGTGGATTTTCATCCTCATCCTCCTCCTAACAAGGTAGCCCGCTTCTATCTCAGTTTGCATCATCACTTACCATCAGGTTTGATTGTAGTCAAGGGCTAACTTGTAAAGAATAAAAAGAAAAAAATATATATATTATAGACATTATATCTCAAGTTAATATAAATCACAGCGAGCCTAATTAACTTTTCAACGGCGAAGCGAAGCCGACAAGTCGTGACCGCGCGGCTACACCTCATATTAAGAGTAAATCCTTTTAAATGCATAAATAATTTAGCTGACGTGGATTAAGACCTTTTATATTTACACCGAAGCGTAACACATTTTATGGGAATACGAAGTAGAACAAAATATTTGTTCATCATCATCATCATCATCACCATCATCATCATCATCATCAATCATTATCAGCTTATTTTGAAGACCCACTACGGGAGTCCTTCTTACATGAGAATGTATATGGCTTTGACCCACCATGCGGCTCCGATGTGGTTTGGCAGGCTTAGAATAATTATCATAAACTCCTAAAACTCTTACGAATACTATCAACAGCTGTTAATTATACCGGCTCTGACCAGCTTAACGATTGACTACGACTTAAAGATGTAGATGATGTAGATAAAAACTAATTAATTTCATTAACAAGGGTTTACATTACATAATATTCAATTGAACCATTCAAGAACATTTCTTCTCATGCCTACGATGGTAACAGTAAAATTAAATATTTGATTTAAGGTGATTAATGTAATTTTACAAACTTATACATTGTAATGTTTGTATTCTACTGTTATATAAATACTATATTTTATTATATTTTGTTATTTCTAAAATTTTACAACGCGCATATGATTCTAACGTTCTTACACAATAAAACTATATCTATATTCATATTATAAAGCTGAAGAGTTTGTTTGATTGAACGCGCTAATCTCAAGAAATACTGGTCCGATTTGAAAAATTCTTTCAGTGTTAGATAGCCCATTTATCGAGGAAGGCTATAGGCTATATTATCCCCGTATACCTACGGACACGGAAACCACGCGGGTGAAACCGCGCGGCGTCAGCTAGTGCTACATAAAACCAGTGTTGATGGTTACTATAATATTTTTTAACGAAGTGATATTTGGCGTCAGCTAGTGCTACATAAAACCAGTTTAGATAGACGTTTATAATTTTTTAACGAAGTGATTGTTGGCTGACCTTTGCAATCTATTAAAGATAAATAAGCTGAATTCATCGCGGCTGTCGCAAGAGACTGGCACATAAATCGATTCCTTCATAAATACTTTGCTATTTTGCCATCAAAATAGCATTTTGCCTCATCGCTGGAACGTGGCAGGACGGCTCTCAGTACGACGGGCTTCCCGGCGGTGCGTAGGCGTCTTTGTAAGTATTACCTTGTTCGTTAGCTTTATTGATGTTTGTTATTTTTGTAACCTTTATTATCTGTATGTTTCTTATAAAATAAGCTTCCACGTCTTCAGTCATTCGAAATTCGGTTATATAATTTTTTTTTCTTTTGTTTGATTTCAGTGAAAAATATTTATCTTTCATCTATACTAATCTATACTAATATAAATTTATTAATTTTTCTAATTTACTAATTAATATATAAAGCTGAAGAGTTTATTTGGTTGTTTGATTGAACGCGTTAATCTCAGGAACTAATGCTCTGATTTGAAAAATTATTTCAGTGTTAAATAGCCTATATATCGAGGAAGGCTGTAAGATATATATTATCTCCGTTTTCTTACGGGAACGGGAACCACACTGGTAGAACCGCGCAGCGTCAGCCAGTCATTTATATATCATTATCTCGCGAATGTAAAGGAAAGTTAAGTACCTTGTATTTGTAGATATTGAAATATGCAATACAGATAACCTATATCAGATCGTTTAGTGCTGCAGGAAAGATAAAATCCAGATGGACATCTACTTAATGGACTGACCTACAAACAAAGATAGCAATCCAAAACACCATATTCAGTGTACTCGCGACACAGCATCGTAGCAACAAAGATTACTCTGTTAAGAAGAATACAAACCAATAGTTTTTGAGAAAATTACATAAATACCTACGGGCCTGACAAAAGTTCACTTCCTGTTACATAAACTATGTTTTTATTCTATTCTACAAAAACCTCTCGTAGCACACGTAGCCGCGTAGCATTTTCCGTAGCAGTAAAATTATGAACTAAGAAATATCAAATTCAGCTTTGCAGTGCATGTTAGTTGTTACAAAACCATTTTTAACCTTCGACGCAAAAAGAGGTTCGACCTCTATGTGTTTGAGTTTTTGTTCGTGGCACAGTTGCGCTTAAACGGGTGAACCGATTTGGATGCGTATTATTATTTGTATGCTGGTATTTATATTATCAAAATAATACTCAATTGTCAGTTCTCTTTAATGTTTTTTCTAATTATATCTAACAATATGTGTAATTCCTCTAATCCTGATTTGTTCTGAGGGTAATGATGAAGCTCCGGCATGGCTATATTTAAAATTTTATGTCACGATGAAAAAATCGGTTTAGTGGTTTAGATTACTATCGAGCGAATATATGTCGGCGAGTGAGTTATTTAACGGTTAACAAAATCTACGTTAATTATTGTGATAATATTAGAATCAGGTTTTCATGTAATTGGTTTTAGTTATTTACTGTTTAAATAAATAACACTGTGAAAGATTGATCACGTGACTCACATCCAATAGAATCGCTACCAATATGGTGGGCGTCTGATACGCTTGACGGAATAAAGGCGTCCTGCCGCACTGTAGCTACTGGTTGAGCAGTTCAGTGTAATCGAGTTCTCGGAATGGAAAGTCGTCTTCCATTTGTTAAATAGAAATGGTGCAATGTTAAAATAGTGATAGTGTTTCGGAACTTCAGTGGGTGAGTTATCTGTATAGTTCGGCCATTGCATTGTAAGTTACTTGCTGGGAGCCAACACGAGCGGGGATGGGGAGCGTTTACATGTAGCAAAAGGGTCCTTTAACCCAGCTACTAGCGGTTGCCAGTCCGTGATCTCGCTCGTGCTTGACTACCTGCCCTATGATAGATGACCCTGGTTTACATGTGATAGTATCAGCGCTGTATTTAATCAATATTGTAGTACGAGGGTACAACTGTATTAGCAAGATAAATGGTCGTTTCGGTAATGATTGATAATGTTACTTTGTGTATCTGCCATCCTTGACACGTAAAGCTTAGGCTACGGCTTCTCCGTTATCAGAAGTAGTATTTAATCTGCTCTGACGACAAATATATATTCATAGTGTTAGTAAGAATAATAAAATAATGTCGGTGTGAGAGAGTGCCATTCGTATGAGACGCAACGACCCTCGTCTTGCTGCATGCTTGCTTCGTAATCCTCTTAATAGATTCCGACGGACGCGGCGCCGTACACGCTGATAAATACAGCTCTAATGAAGCGACAATGTCATATTTGCTACAGATTATACTTATCTACTAGAAGAACTAAACACGAACAAAGCCCACATCTTATATCGTGAGGAACTATTGTTTTTAAACGCGAAAGAAATATCTCTAGCGCGTCTTAGCAGTAATATCGACACGGATGCCATCATGAACACTAGACCAATTAAGCAAAATTAAAACAATATTTGTTGCATATTTTGTGCTCTACAATTTTCAAAATCCATGTTTCATTGAAGCTATAGAAACATTGGACATGTGATGCGGATGAAAGTCATTTTACCAGAAAAATGTTTAAATTGCAAATGGAAGGACATAAGAGCAGATGAAGGCCAAAAAAGAGATGGTTGGATTGAGTGAAAAAAGGACGTGTGTGAAAGAATGTCCTCTTTCATACACTTTAACCATCTCTTTCAAAAAGAAGTAGATATTTTGCCGTCCTCACTAAAGTGGGATAAGGAGGAGACGATAATTGGAGATATACAGACAGATATAATATAAAAATAAACGCTGATTTTTGAAATCTAAAATAAAAATTAGCCCACACAAAATGTATTTTTATATTTCATCATCATCATCATATGAGTCGATGGACGTCCATTGCAGGACATAGGCCTTTTGTAGGGACTTCCAAACATCACAATACTGAGCCGCCTATATCCAGCGAATCTGTGTGTGAATCAACGCTGTGTGATTCTGAGCCTTCTTACGAGGCCCATAGTTAGCAACCAAGTCTCGGAACCATAGGTCATCACTGGCAACGCGCACTGTTCGACGACTTTTGACTTCAGGCACTGAGGAATTTCGGACGAAAAATATATAAAGTATTTTATAGTGATTTAAAGATAAGAGGCGATAAAAAAACTTTTAGAAACGTATAGCGCGTTGCTATATTATATTTAATGTTCTAAAACTTTTCCATTATACTTTGCATTCAAAGCAATATGACTTTTAAGCCATTATATAAAGGCTCATTGTTGATTATTCAAACAACAATCAGACCCGCCGACCCGTGATGGAGTGATACTAATTAACATTAAAGAATATGTATTAAAAGCGAAATAATTTAATCCGGCTCAAAAAGGGTCGCCGTGAAATAAAATCGGGACAAAAGCAAAAACATGTCCGACATTGTACATAAATTATTTGATTTAAATATATTGATAATTCATAGAGTAACTCATTGTAGATGAGATCCTTTTCGAAGGGGTGCTTAGAATATCCAATCCATCAAGTACATGTTCTGAAAAAATGCTTTGTATCAGTTTTATTGTTTGTTTTATTAAAAATATCCAATTTTTTATGATGACATTATTATATTAATCAACCAATCAAATGAAATTGAATCGTGCCTAATTTCAATTAATCAAGCAAAAATGCTTGTTTTTAACTTTCTTGTGTTTTTAATACATTAGCTATTATAGCTTAGCAACTTCGTTCATAACACTCCCGATGGGCTGCACGGGGCAGGGGGCGTGTAGTAATGAATGAAAAACCGACGATTGATGCACGTCACTTCTCCGCACGCACGATTTCACACCCGCGCAGTATTTCCCCACGCCCCCCGCATATCATGGGAGTGTCATCAACGAACTTGCCAGACTGTAGTGTGATAATGTCATGGTAAAAAATTAGATTTTTTTAATAAAACAGCGCAAGAAAACATTTGTTCAGTCCATATACTCGACATCAAATGGGGTTGGTTATAACAAAAGAATGGGCCAACATACATACGCAACATGCAGACTTATAATTTTATCCCCGTTATTTCCAAAATAACGAGAAAATGCGGGAAAACCGCGGTGCCGACGCTAATAATACATAGAAAACTTGAAATTGATATCTGATACTATATTAATTTTGTTGCAATGCTCGTAATATTATTACTCTTTGACAGTGTTTTTTACTGTTTTACATTTTTATAAATTAAAGCTATCGACTTTAAGTCTTTGTATACTAAAGGAAAAATATTACATTTTCATTGTTCTGTTTTGTACTCGCGAAGTGTTATTCAAACCTTGCCTTCCTTTAGGTTTACTTTCAAACAAAGAAAGCGTTCGTTGAGCGAACAAATATCACAAAAAGAAACTTAAAGGAAAGCTTTGTTTATCCAATTATCAAATAAATAGGGTAATGGGGCTGAGAGTATTAATTAAAATGTTTATGTCTGTTCCCAGAAGCCAATGCTTTTTCTTTGTAAAATTCTGTGATTTTCCTTAACAATATGACGATTCAAGCGGCGAGGTAATAAGCCAGGAATTTATCAAGTTCAATCTGAATGATATCACTGAACAGTGAACAGATATATTTATTTGTTAATTCGTTAATTCCTTTATTTTTTTTATTTATTTACTACTAGCTGATGCCACGCGGTTTCACCTGCGTGGTTCCTGTACCCGTAGGAATATGAAGATAATATATAGCCTGTAGCCTACCTCGATAAATGGGCTTTCTAACACTGAAAGAATTTTTCAAATCGGTCCAGTAGTTCCTGAGATTAGCGTGTTCAAGCAAACAAAAAAAACAAATCTTCAGCTTTATAATATATAGTGACCCGCCCCGACTTTGCACGGGTGCAATGCTGATACTGACACGCTATTTATAGGCATGCGTGTACTGCCGCAAACGCTACGTCCCGCAGTTGTTAAATCTGTAATATTTTCGGAAATATTCATTTAAATCATATGCTGTAAAGGGTCATATAGATCTTTATTAAATCAACAATGTATTTAAGGTATTTAATTGGATAAGGATTAATGCTGTATTGGTTAAAATCGCTTCGAAAATTAGCTATGATTTCTCGTAAAAAGGAAATGTTATTGTGGGATATCCATAAGAGATAGACATATACCATCGCCGAGTTTTCTCTAGACCCTTTCAATGTGTACAAATTATACTTAGTACATTATTTTGGTAAATCTCGTAGGGTTAGCCTGCGTTTGCAATGTAAGCGGAAAAATATTAATTATTTACTACATCATATTAGAAACCTTTAAGTAATAGATGTTATATACATATAAACCTTCCTCTTCCTTTATTATAGGTACTTAATCCTTATTAATGGATCAGGTCGTATGCACTCTATATAAATATTAATTTAATTTTAATTTTGAATAGTAATCCCTGAGTTTAGTTGTTGACGTGTAATAAAATAGTGAAATATTCAGCTTAGAAAAACATACAGTGTAAAACACTCTTAAAAAGTTTTTTTAGAAAAGTAATATGTTAGAAAAATAAAATTTTAAATTAATTTAAATTATAATCTTTTCCATCTTACGATAAACCTAACCATAGTTATATTTTAAAAATAAAAATGACTATAATAAATAAATCAACATTATTAAAAAAAACAAATGGGTATTGTAGAATAAACCTCTCTAACTTACACAAAAATCCGTACAAACATCAACAGTCTCTTATAAGCTAACTTTATTTATCTCGTAAAGTACTTGTTAATACTCAACCCCCGAGGGTGGTACAAGTCTGGCTTCTCTAACTTTGCTACGCGAAAACTCGACTGGTCGCCCGACTTGTTTGTCGATTTCATAAAACACCAGTTGTTGTTGATCTTTCGCTGAATATTTATTCGCACCGGAACGAGCACAATTGTAAAGTTCAAGCAACGAAATCGCAAATTTATATTACAATTCAAACTTGTTTGACGATGGATTGGACGATAATCCTCGGCCGATGAGGGGAATTGGGGAGCGTGGAGATGAACAATTTCTAGACAAAACTTGTTTACACTACTTAAAGAATTAAATCAATTTAGTCGATATTTACTTCCCAAGCGGTTTTTAATGTTGAGACATTGACAGTTTCATTATTGTTACATTCAAGAAACACGAACAATGTTTATGTTTATTTAATTTATTTATAAATATAATTCAATATTATAAACTAATGTATTCACTGGTTGATCATGTTTAGTTTGAAGCAACATAATAATTTATTTATCAAGTTTAAATTTTAATTTGTTCAAAATAAAACATCAGACAAAACAATACATTTGAAAATAATATTAAATGTTAAACTGTTTAACATCCTATTAAACGAACTCGAATCCAATATTTGTATCAGTAGTAACTACCTACTAAATACACTGAACAAGAAAAAGAGCTATTTATGAAGTACCTGCCTAATTTATAAAACTTTGACATTAATTTATTACTATTGGATACAAATCTGAATAAGCTCCAACGTTATTTACAATTACAAATAAGAAGTAACAAGGAGAAATTTGAAAGTAGGACGCGAACGTAATAAACGGCTTTACAAGTTATTAAACAAACTTTTAATTTGATCTTGCGGCCGCCGATAACAATGCAGCAAAGTTATGTTAGGAGGGGGGGCGGTCGACGCCAATCTTTCTCACATTGCAGTACAAAATCGTACTTCTCAGTAAGAACACCTCGCAAAACTTTGTCCTAAGTAAACTCGCGAAACTTGAGAACCCGGCAGCCGCTCCGCCGCCCGCCGGCCCGCTGTCCGCCCCGCTGCCCGCTCCGCTCGGGGCCCCGCTCCGCGAGTGCCAATCGTCTCCCTCCGCCAAACAAACGGACAAGTTTTAATGTTTTGCTCACAAAGTGTATGATTAAACGCGGAGAGCGGCGGAGAGACTCGGCCGTAAGTTATTGATTTTCCCCGACCGAACCCCCGTCGACTACGCGACTCGCGGTACTATTTGAGAGTTCTACACGACTATCTCACTCACTAACTCGTGTTAGACACACTTTAAAGTACTTTTTTAAATTAATAACACACACACCTTTCATGAGAGTACCTTTCGGAGTAGCACAAAAAGTTTTCATGGTGTAAACTGTGTACTTACAAGTTTTTTCGTGAAATTGTTATGAGAAAAGTTAGCGGAGACTGCGCAGTGCTACCGCGGGCTGCAAGAGCCGCGCACACCGCAACTTCACGTCGCTCTACGTTCCGAAGTTAACGCAAAGTTCCGCCATTTTGGAACATGCTCACAACCCACTTGTTTTATAAAGAAACTTTTTATTAATTCCTGTGGGCCGCTGAGTGTCAGTAAGATGTTTTGAGGTTAGGCTGTGAGTCGATATACGCTTTTGTGACTGGGAACCGGTGTTTTAGTGTGTTGGTGACTGTGTTATGGAGGTTTGCGAGTGTTTACGAAGATTTCAGATGTTGTTTTGAAGTGTTTCGAGCGTGACGTTTCCCGGATGATGCTCTTGTGATTTGTGTTTACTTCAGCAAACGCAGGGGGGACGCTACGATCACTTCTTGACCTTGTCTATGAACCGGACGTGCGGATCAGTGACAGGTGATAAAAAGTTAACTTTGTTCTACTAGTTTTTCCATAGTTACAAAGTTTTGTGTAGAAAAGTTTTGGTGGAAAGTACTACGAGTCACATACGCGCTAGTTGAGTTTACAAAACTTCTCAACACGAACTTGTACTGGAAATAAGTAAAGCAGTGTTTCTCAAATACATTATAAAACATTTATATGATAAATTGAAACATATTTATCACTCAAAAAGATGCTAAAGGAGAAAATACTGCTAACTCAAAACAATGGAGCAAAAATAAATAACAACGAGTTTTCCACGAAGTAATAAAATTTTCTGTTCATGGAAATGATCAAAGGAAGTAGGTGTAGCTTCGTGGAGAGAATAAATTTTAAAATTATTTTAAGAGCGATATGACCTTGGCTTAGCGTACGGCGGTATCGATTTCATTTAGTATCCAATTGTCTTGTTTGGTTTCTTATGCATTTGATAGCAATTCGATAACATACTACAAGGTCACTTTTAACTACTTTGTTTGCTGTTGAACTAGAAGCTTATTAGATTTGTTGCTGCATTCTAGCTGTATTTAGTAGGTCTTTCAGATTTTCAACTAAGGAGACTTAAAATGCATACCAAGTAGATGCTGCAATTCACTGCAATAAAAAGGTGCAGTATTGGCGCGCTGTGCATATAAGAAATATCACTGGAACACAAGTTATACATACTTAGTCATATATAAAATTAATAAATAGTATCAATAGCTTTTAAATTATAAATTACGTAATAAAATTATATATACTTGTTATTGTACTAAAACATACTTATACCTACCTTTTTATGGAAAGAAGAAAACTAATACTTTGTCGAAATAAGTCTTCGAGGCCATAAATAAAGTAAAAAGCCCACGATATTGGAGATCGTTTTATTGAGGACGCCATTACAAAGTCATTTAAGTAACCGGTCCCAGTCTTAGTCCATTGTAGAGAAGGAAAATCTTTCTACAGTCACGGCTCTCGATGGGATAACGCAAACGAGCCTCGCTTGCCAAAGGTCCTAACAAAACTTTGCCCGACAAACAATAATTAACTCAATCCCGACTACTCAAAGTACAAACTCCAATAACAGTCAAGAAAGCTATGAAACTTTGTTAAATAACTTTTCAGATAACTTGAACTTCGTCTATTTGCACAAAGTAGTAAGCGGAATTCCACCGCGAGCTAATTCAATCTGTGCTCGCTTGTAATAAATGTTGTTTTCGCGTAATACCAATTGCGGAGTTAGTGTACTTTGCCAAGTTAAAAGTTCTGGACTTTACGAAGCAAAACGCGAACTTTTGTAGAACATTTCAGTGTAGTTAGTACAATGTTATAATGGAAATAAGCACTTCAAAATGGCGTTCCCTGCAGCTGTGTTAATAACTGTCTATGTAAAAGTAAATCAATCGGAATGCTAGAATGTACATTCATTGAGACAAATATAATAATTAATTATTGTCAGGTGTTAATATAAAAGTGGTAGTTACATATATACCTATTTAATTATTAGTAGACACTTCAGGTCACATTCGCTGGACTGACCAAGTCAAAACCTCTTTCCATGGTTCTCCCCCAAGACTGGTCTAGGAGAGCTACACTACTGGAGGAATGGCGACGGATCCTAAGGATTGCCACCACCCCTAAATGACAACAGTGTAGCGACAGAGAAGAACAAGAAAATCTGGAGCTAAAACCCACCACGCTGGTCCAATGAGTGTTGACGGGATTAATAATAACAATCAACCAATGAAGTTAATTGTTCTATTTTACTTTGTGTATGCAAAATGCGACTAGCTAATAAGGAAATAGAGTGACGTCAGCTTTCAAGTAGACCCTGTACTAAAATTAGGCTTGTTCAAACATTCAGGCCAGTTCGCCGTAAATACGTTATGATTATGAAGGTAAATGAAGGTATACTATATGATGTAAGACACCGTGTCGTCGTCATCAACCCATATTCGGCTCACTGCTGAGCTCAAGTCTCCTCTCAGAATGAGAGGGATAAGGCCAATAGTCCACCACGCTGGCCCAATGCGGCAGACTTCACACACGCAGAGAACTAAGAAAATTCTCTGGTATGCAGGTTTCCTCACGATGTTTTCCTTTACCGATTGAGACACGTGATATTTAATTTCTTAAAATGCACACAACTGAAAAGTTGGTTGTGAATGCCCCGTACCGGATTCGAACCCACACACTCCGGAATCGGAGGCAGAGGTCATATCCACTGGGCTATCACGGCTCGACACCGTGTGTTATATAACAATATTATACGGTAAACATACTTAACGAAATAGGAAATGTTAAAATAATGACGTACTGATTTAATTATGTATGTATATTCAACTTGACGTGCAGAATTTACTACTAGCTCCTGAATAAACCTTAATAACTTGTGTTATATAAGGTGCTATGTGAGTTTCGCCCGATTTTCCGAGAATGAAACTTGTGCCATTACATTAAAGTTGAAATTGGTTTGGGTGGGAAAGTTTCAAGAGACTTTATGACTGTCTCTTTATATTTGCCCCGTTTCTTTTTTACTTGCTTTGAACAATAAATGGCCCTCAGGGACGCATATCTCTTTTAGGCCTGAACCAGATCATATGAAAGCTGTTGTAAAATTTTAGGTCGTGCTCAAAATTAATTTCAAATCTAATTTTTAATCGTGAGGTATTTCTTTCTATTATGAAGACTTTGAACTAAAATTGCAGTAAATATAATAACAATTATTATTGGATATTGTCAGCGTAGCGAATTGTTGTTGTAGTATTTTCAACCTTCGATTCTTAGTAATAAGGTTTACTTTTGCTAGTAAAGTTAGGATTTAAATTGTAAATGTATTTTCTAAATGTGTAGGACGATACACGTGTACCGTATTTAAATTAAATTCTCGGAAAATTTCATTTGCGATTTAATATTTGCCTGTTTGTATTTATATCATGAATAATAATATGATTATTTATAGTTCATCAGTTTCATCCGCTTAGATTCCCTTCATTTGAAAATATCGGGATATAAATCAGTCTACATATCTAACACTACTTGCGTTGTAGCATGGTGCGGGTGACAGTCGCCTGTATAACGTTCATAACACGTATTATCGTGATATTAACAGGTATTGTCGTGAATTACGGCAAACTTTCAAGAGTGAAACGAACTGTCACCCGCACTGTGCTACAGCGCACGAATAATTATACCTCCCACTCCTGGTTACCTAGTATTTCCAACTATAATTATATTTGTTGTACCGTAACTTACGTAAAAAAACTATTAAAACCGCGGCCTACGATATGATAGAACGTATGATACCGTTACCATGCAAAAAGTGATATTTTTAACACTAGAAACTTTTTACAGCATTTTGCGAGTGTTTTTATATAAAATCAATAGACAAACCATGACGCAAGTTATATTTGTTTGAAGTTCTAAAAATAGTGAAGTAAACAATGCCAGTTATGTATTTTCTTTGTTTATCGAAATAAAAGAGAATAGTCTCAGGGAGAGCTTCTAATACAAACTCTAATAAATAGGTCTTTGCAAAGGATTTCCTGTAACGCACGAACAATAATGTGAAACTAGATAACCCATTGTTCCGAACCACCGCGCGTGTTGGTCTAACACCGTTATATAATCAAGCCTGACATATGACGTGTTCTCGAGTTTTCTTACTAAGTTTATTTACTCTTGCCTTTATCATACAACCTTGATTATGAATTGTTAGTAAAATGACACCATACCTAGGATAGAGATATAAATAATTTCTTTAACTCCCTAATCGAATGAATATTTCGCAATACGTGTCAATGACGTTGGGCAATGTGAATCATTATTGTGAAAACAATTGCCAACTTTTATTGAAATTGCTCCACTGAAAGTTGCACATAGATTGTATTTTTGTTACGTTATAGAAAAAAAAGATCACAAAAAACTTGGTTTTTCTGATATATCAAAATTACCAAAAATAAATAGAATTCACAATTGATAACATTTATTTATGTATGTGTGTGTTTTTTGTAAAAAATCGTGCATTTTATAATGTAGGTAATTATCATGATTATGCAATTATTTAACATATTACACTAATTTGGTAATTGTGACGGTTCATTCATCAAATCTTGGTCAATGTATGAAAAATGGTCGGTCTTGTGTAAATGCACCATAAAAGTTTGATCTGAAAGTTAAAGTAGTCAAAATAAAAAAAAAAGTTGAGAATTCCGATTTGCCGATAACTCCCTCTTGAGAGTGTACTCAAAAAGGCACGCGACATATAAATCGCGTTCCGTGAACTGCGCATACATTTCCCTCCTTACCCAAGTTGTCACAATGCGACTGTAAACAGACTGCTTCAATTTTATTGGACACGATTCATGAATAGCAAATAAGCTTGCTCCGACGAAATTAGGTTATGAACACTACAATTTGCGGTGAGAGAAAACTTAATAGTTTTATGTTCTCAGTGTGATTACCTACTATAAATCACTTAAATAACGTTCAACTTCTAAATAACATCGCAATCGATTGTCCCAACTCTAGATACAAACAGACAATCAAGTGTGTAGTTAAAAACAATAATTTTTGAAAATATACCTGGTATAATATGTTCAGTAATTGCGAAATTTCTTTACAATTTTCACTTTGATATTTCACTAAACTAAAGGTTGCCTGTAAGGTCGCTTGTATCCCACTTCTGATTTATTTGTTATATTGTTTGTTTCCTTGTTTTGTTCCATTGCATGTTTTGGAGTGAAACGTCATCTTCGCCAGCTTCTTCTACGGTCTAATTCAAGGCCAGGCTTCCCTCTCTATATACGAGTAAAATTGCTAAATTAGAAGAGTAAGTATGGCATGCACAGCACTGTCACGACGGTGTTCCAATTCGGGTTGGTGGGCGTACATTTTTATATTTTTAACTGAATTTCTGGTATATTAAAATCTATTCTGAATGGATTGTACTATATTACTGAGTATTCAGTTAAGCGATATTGTGAATTTGTTAGACGGGCGCGTCACAAAGTGCTCTACGTTATCTGAAGTTTATCATAAAGAAACAAACAAAGAATTAAGAAAATTCTCAGGTATGCAAAAGTAGAGAGTTAAGAAAATTCTCAGGTATATTTTCTCACGATGTTTTTCCTTCACCGTCAGAGACAAGTGGTATTTAATTTTCTTAAAATCCACATAACTTCCAAGTTGGAGGTGCATGCTTTGGACCAGATTCGAACCAACGCCCTCCTTTGAAGGCAGAGGTCATATCCACTGGGCTATCACGGCTCTTTATTTGATAAAATGGAGCATATTGTATGTAGATACATAAAATATAAAACGTAATGGCTAACTGAAAATAAAAATGTTTCTCTCTTGGCGATATTTTTCCTTACTTACGCTCTGGAATTCTCGTGAACAATCCAAGCTCGCACTTGACCGGGTTTCTATAAGTAATCTTTAGCGTGTTTCGAAAGTTACGGCCAAGAATGCAAAAGAGCCGAAGAAAAGTTTTCAATGGAGAACGTTCTAATTTTGATTTAACTTTTTTATTATACGAGTACGTCTCGTATTTCATAATAGCTCAATCTTTTTTATATTTCATTTTTCAGAAATTCGTTTGCGTATTTTAAATTGCGAATGTTCAACTTATGAAATGAGTGAGATCTCTATATCTCTAGAATATATAGTCAATTTTTGATGAAAAAATATAAAAAAGAAAAACCTAGCTGAGTTTGTTGTGGGCTCTTCTCGGACCAAGGAACCCTTGTAACTTAAATTTTAACTTTTTGACTAATTATTATCACCATTATCTATACTAATATTATAAAGCTGAAGAGTTTGTTTGTTTGATTGATTGAACGCGCTAATCTCAGGAACTACTGGTCCGATTTGAAAAATTCTTTCAGTGTTAGATAGCCCATTTATCGAGGAAGGCTATAGGCTATATATTATCCCCATATTCCTACGGGAACGGGAACCACGCGGGTGAAACCGCGCGGCGTCAGCTAGTTTAATAATATTATTACCTACTTGACATTTCGAAAGTGCCTGTTAGCTAAGCCTAGGTAATTGAAATAAATGAATTTTTAGTTGATATGATATTATTCTAACCGACTTTCTGTAATATTGTCACCCAACATTAGATAAGCTAGCAAGCTGTAGTTGTAGTAGCTGTAGAGTTTGCGTTTGTTTGCATACTCCCTATTTTTTTCAATTAGTTTTTAACGATAAGGAGGAAGATCTTTGTATGGAACTGCTCTGAAGTTCCATCTTCTAGACGGACAAATTTGTGCGCTAGTATTAATATTACTAAGCGAGATCTATAGCAATAATTTAATTTTATAACACCTGAAAAAATTAGTCAAAAGTAAAAAAGTTTTTTGTTATTTTTTAAAACTGTTACATTGTATACATAAACCCCGTATAAAATATTGGAAGACGACTTAATTTACAGAAAGTTTGCTGAAGCGAATGCAAAACGCAGTACACAGAGTGCTTGCACGGTATACTAGCGATAAATAAACGTTCTGGAGTACTTTCTCCGGGCCGTTAAAGATATAGAACACGATGAGTTATAAGTAAAACAACATCGCTTAGCAACAAATTGATATCTTAATAGGCTAGTTGACACTTTTTTTTAAATGGTTTTAAATGGTTCAGTATCGTTCTACGAGATTGATTTTATTTTTAAATATTTTTTTGAGACCTAATTACAAATTTTTTTTTGGTTTTAATTATGTTTTTGACAATACGAGCCAAAACGACTGTCGGCCATGATGGTCTATATTTAACTGTTTCATGACGTCACTATAACAAATACAATACAAACACTATAACCTTACAAACGGTTTTAAAATTTTGAATCAATACAAAAATAAAATTCAAACACTAAAGTGGTGAAATAGGGCTTGAAAGTCTACATTGATTTCCACGTGGATGATGACGCGGGTGTCCGCTAGTCAAATAAAAAAAAAAAATCCAAGCTGAGAATGGAGACCAGGAAGTCTCTGTTGTAAAGCAAGTCATTCCCAACTGCTAAGAGGTCGTCTTAATTTTAGGTAACTCTACAATAGAGTCACAAACTATTTATTTGACTTACAAAATGTCTGCAACATTATAACTGGTGACAGAAGGGCTGGCTCATTTTTTGCGCAAAGGATCAGCCTGGCTGTCCAGCGCGGAAATGCGGCCAGTATTCTTGCCACCATTCCACGTGGGCATGATTTGTATAGTTAATAGGATAAGTTAGCTTAAGTTCCTTATTGTATTCTTTCTCAATAAAGAAAAAAAAACATAATGTAATTCAAATTCAAAATTTTATTTCAATTAGGCTTAGTTTACAAGCACTTTTGAAAAGTCAGGATTACGTCATAATTTAATTTAATCAAATGGTGGTAATAGTAGTCAAAAACTTAAAATTAAAGTTACGAGGGTTCTAAACGCGCCTTGGTCCGAGAAGAGGCCACAACAAACAGCTAAGGTTTATTTCTTTTTGGTTTACCACCATTTTACAAAGTTATTTAAAACTAAGCAAACAGTCGTATAATACAGTTTAACGCCAAGCTTTTTTATCTCTTCTCTCTACTATATAAAAATAAGTCGGGTTTTCCTTCCTGACGCTATAACTCCAGCGCACGAACCGATTTCCACGGTTTTACATTCGTTGGAAAGGTCTCGAGCTCCGAGAGGTTTATAGCAAAGAAAATTCAAGAAAAAAAATTCAAAGTAAAGTAGAGGTAGGGTAGGGGTAGGGTAGAGGTAGTTGAAAATTTACATCGAGTTTTACGCGGACGAAGTCGCGGGCGTCCGCTAGTTATTTATATAATCATTAACACTATAGTAAGACTTTCCTAAAAGCTTGCGTTTAATGAACAATTTGAACTTTTTGAGAGACATTCCACTGGCTTCAGTGTACAAAATTATAATAAAATTTGTTTGTATTGTACATAACATTTTATAAAGTTTTGCAGAAAGTTCTTTACTTTCTGTTGAAACATGAAGTTTATAGAAAATTTATTTGAACAAAGTTTTCAAGTAAATATATCAAACGTGGGGTCAATGACCGTAACAATCCCGGGTAGAAGCATATTAGTATTACTATATTCTCTTTGTGTTTTCTTTAGTCCGATGTAGTACCTACTTGCTATTTTGTGCCATCCTAACTTTTTTTTTTGTAACTTAAACTAGCGGAGCTAACTTCGTTTTCTTTAAGTTAAGGTTTTTGGAACTTTATGTTCTTCGTCAGATGTTATTGAAATGAAAAATATTATAAAATATGTGTTTCAATAGAATATTTCAAGTAGCCTTAGATTACAAGTACGTCAGAATATTTTTTTATATTGATGAATAAAGTCAGAAATTAAAGTTACACCAAATGCGCTTTGGTTTGTGAAGAGCCTACAACAAACTCAGATTTAAAACATTTTGACCCGCCAAAAATCTGAAAGTTAAAAAATTATCGATATGATGTCTAATCTATATATTGACATTTATACGTGCGTTCAGAAATACTGACAAATGATTAACATTTACGCGAGCGTTCATAAATTCATTTTGTGTAAATGAAAGTAGGGTAGGGGTAGGGTAGGGGTAGGGTTGGAGTAGGGGTAGGGTAGGGGTAGGAGTAGGGTAGTGTAGGAGTAGGGTAGGGGTAGAGTAGAGGTAGGGTAGGGGTAGGAGTAGGGTAGTGTAGGGTAGGGATAGGGAAGAGGTGCACATAAGTCAAAGCGAAGCTTGACCGGGTTCGCTAGTAAACATATAATTACTAAATCCAATCTCCAACTCAACATTCAAGTTTTTCTGTCAAGGAAACAATACTGCCATCTCTTTCAATAAAATATCTCCCTCTAATAAATATGAATATTGAATATTCAAAAATCTTGAAACACATGCAGCTACATCATAACTTATGTATACTCAGTATCTACACTAACGTTGCAACAAAGATTTTGGACAAAGTCCCCCTCATTTCCCCCCTGTAAGGTGAAATTTCTGCATACCTACCTTTAGTTTATTATTTTTGTAATGTTTACATATTGTACTGTACAGTACGATATCTTATTTTTCATTTTATGTATCATTGATATAATAAATAGATATACTCTTAAACAACGATATTTTATACTACGAGTAAATTCAAAATTCATTTATTTCAAGAAGGCTCAGTTTACAAGCACTTTTGATACGTCAGTTGACTATTTGTAAAGATGTAGAATCTTTACAAATAGTCGATCACCGGTTCGAAAGGCAGGTTCTGCTGAGAAAAAACCGGCAAGAAACTCAACAGTTGCTGTTTTATAAAAAAATCACACAATATTATAATTTACAATTGATTGATTACAATTTCATATAGTTTTACTTTACCTCCTGTGTGAAGGTGAAAGCTGATTCAACGGCCTCCAAGCATCTTTATCATTAAGGAACTTATCAATGGTGTAGTAACCTCGACTAAGTAAATAAAGTTAGGTTCGGTGCCTACAAAATCACCGCAAAAAGTGATCCGAATTTAGCTATTCCACTGAGCACATATGAGCACAATTTTGTGATTACTTACATTATATATTTATATAAATAAATATTATATAAATAATATAATATATATATTATATAAATAAATAAACTTCCTGAACACACAAACTAATATTATAGACAATATTCAGGTATTTTTGTTTAATGAACTTTCTTTATTTACCATGCGGACTAAAAGACAATTAGCCACTTTTGTTCGCCTCAGTTTAGACGCGTTAGTGCCATATCTAATAGTACAAAATCTTTGCTCGTATGAAATATTATGAGTAATGCAAAACCATTTATACTCCAATATTATACGCAAGTCAAACAATAGAACGTTAGCACAGAAAAGAATTCATCTCAGTTTCCAGATTTGAAATATCGATGCTATAATGCGAGCAAAATGTATTTCTCTATCAAAAGCAACAAACAAGATGTTGTTAGTGTTTCGCGAAAACTCCCGTGGGCTATGGCGACGACGGTTCACGGAAATAAAAATCTACGTGAGTTCATATTACGACTGTAAGGCCGGCTGCACACACTCATTTTCCGTATACGTTTTCCTAATGCGTTACTTCGATTCAGAAGACTACCGCAGAATTTATGGTTTTTCTTCATTGGGAATGTGTATGCAAGGGCTCGTGCAATATATTCGTCACGCGGAATTTGGAAAAAAACGTCCATGTGCGTTATTTAATGTATTTTATATGGATTTCATGCATTCGGTTTTCCGAACACGGAAAACGAATGTATGCGGCCGGCCTTATACGCCTACAAATACAAATCATAATAGAAGTATTACAATGTACTTAGTCTCTTTCAAAAGTTTTCCTTCGTTTTGAAGTCAGGTTTCTTTGGTTAAATAGAAATAAATATTTATACAATTTATACGCGAGTTCATATTACGAATATTATACGCTTACAAATACAAATTATAATACATACCTTGTATATATAATTATGTTAAAGTCTCTTTCAAAAGTTTTCCTTCGTTTGAGGTTTCGTTTCTTTGGTGTGAAAATATTGTGTTTGGGTTTTAAAATAAATATTTATACAAATTATGAAATAAAGTCCTTCGCCACGTCTGTGTGTCTGATCACAATAAACTCAGTAAGTACTGAACGGCTTTTGATGTAGGAGGCTCCGGCCGTGGCTAGTTACCCTACCGGCAAAGACGTATCGCCAAGCGATTTAGCGTTCCGGTACGATGTCATGTAGAAACCGAAATGGGGTGTGGACTTTCGTCCTCCTCCTAACAAATCAGCCCGCTTTCATCTTAGACTGCATCATCACATACCATTGATGTACGTACGGTGAGATTTTAGTCAAGGGCTAACTTGAAAAGAATTAAAAAAAAATGTTATAATCGGTCAAGGTTTAGTGTAAATTGCTTGAAATATGATTGTTGGAACTGTCGGTCAGCTTTTGTAGAAACCTTTTCTCTCGGAGATAATAAATTACACAATACATATATCACTACTTAGCCCCAGAGTAACCTTAAAGCCCGTGTTATGGATACTGAGATATACTAAGATAAGAGGAGTACAAGATATATCATAATAATGCATTGTGGGGTATTTTTCTGCTATCATCATCATCATCATCATCATCATTATCAGCCGATGGAAGTCCACTGCTGGACATAGGCCTCTTGCATGGACTTCCAAACAAAACGGTCTCGAGCCGCCAGCATCCAGCGGCTACCTGCAACCCGCTTGATGTCTTCGGTCCACCTAGTGGGAGGTCGACCAACACTGTGCTTTCTTTTTTACTATAGATCTACAAAAATGTCCGCTGTGGCATATAAGTTTCTTTTAAGAATAGTTTACCTACTAATCAGCGGCGTGCACAAGAGTTCTAATGAGGGTATGCACTCTATGTTGAAATTGTGGAAAAAGGGAAATTCATTGTCCAATATAAGTTCCTCGAGGAAGGCAGTGCATTTTTGCATCTATGCAGTGCACACCACTATACCGTTTTTTCTCAACGAATATTCTAACATTCTATCTCTCCATCAGAAATGCCTGTAATATCTACTACCTGACATACAATATTAATATTTGTTCTTAATACATTTTTCCAGAAAATAAATGATCATATTTCACCTGTACACAAACAAGTATATAAATCTTCAGGTCACCTATTATAAGTTGTAGTCTAGTTTTCTCTAGTCTCTCAGCTGTGTAATTAATCCTTTCTCATTACTAAGTCAGCGAAACTTCGAACGAGCTAAACTACTTAGTTGCTAAGTTACTTGGATATACTCTGATGTTTTCTCTACTGATAAATATTGTTCGTCTATTTAGTTCATGCCTTATTAGCATTTTACTCTGTAATAGATTGATATATCAAGCCGAGGTTTCAAAGCATCATCGTCATCATCATCATCATCATCATCATCATCATCATTAAGAGCCGATGGACGTCCACTGTTGAACATAGGCCTCTTGCATGGACTTCCAAAAAAACGGTCTCGAGTCGAAAGCATACAGCGGCTCTCTGCTACTTGCTTGATGTCCTCAGTCCACCTAGTGGGGGTACGACCAACACTACATTTTCCGGTGCGGGGTCACCATTCCAACACCTACATCGGCTCTTCGAACTATGTGCTCTGTGATTGCCACTTCAGCTTCGCGAATCGCTGAGCTATGTCAGTGACTTTGGTTCTTTATTCTCAGAAATAGCGTCAGATAAATTTCATTATCACAAAGCATAAAAGTATTTTCTTGTTATATTTATAAATCCCACTGAAACTTCTTATGAGGTCTAAAGATATAGCTAATAAGTGCGTTAAATATTGGATATATTTAACGCACTTATTAGCTACTAGCTGACGCCGCGCGGTTTCACCCGCGTGGTTCCCGTTCCCGTAAGAATACGGAGAAAATTTAAGCCTATAGCCTTCCTCGATAAATGAGCTATCTAACACTGAAATAATTTTTCAAATCGGATCAGTAGTTTCTGAGATAAGCGCGTTCAATCAAACAAACAAACTCTAACTTTATAATATTAGTATAGATATCTCGTTTTCGCATTGGTCATTCCACAATGTGGTGATGTGGTACTTAATAAAATCGTATAAAATTTGAAAATGCGCTAGTGTATATTCAGTTCATAAATTATAATTGTAAAAAAAAATAACGCACACGCTCTCTTGAAAATTTAATATACATACTCGTGTACTCAGTACAGTATTAAAGAAATGAAAAATCAAAACCGGTGTGTACTGTGTAAGTATTTTCTCAAATAACCAGTTGAGAGAATACCTGGAAATGTTGCCGCTCAACGTTTGCAGGTACTCTCTCAACTAGTTATATGAGAAAATACGTGCTTAAAGAAGATTTCTATATAAGTTCTAGGTAATATTATTAGATTATTTATATATTTCCTTCCTCGACTCCGAGGCAAAGCGTATTTCCAAGGAAGGTGATTATGTTTAAATTGTGAGTTATTACTTGGAATGTATTGAATCTTACCATATGAGCTTATCTATATTTTCATGCAACTTGTCTGAAGTCTAGAGTAGGTATGCTTTCATCATCATCATCATATCAGCCGATGGACGTCCACTGCAGGACATAGGCCTTTTGTAGGGACTTCCAAACGTCACGATACTGAGCCACTTGCATTCAGCGAATCCCTGCGACTCGCTTGATGTCGTCAGTCCACCTGGTGAGGGGTAGACCAACACTGCACTTTCTAGTGAGGGGTCGCCATTCCGCTCTTTGGGACTCCAACGTCCATCGGCTCTTCGAACTATGTGCCCCGCCCATTGCCACTTGAGCTTCGCAACTCGTTGAGCTATGTCGGTGACTTTGGTTCTTCTGCGGATCTTCTCATTTCCGATTCAATCATCTCATGAACTCAAAAGTCATGAGGACAATTTTCAAAAAAATATATATTTGCCTAATAACTTGTAGGCCCCTAAAAAAATACTTTGAAATCATTGAAATATACTTCAAAGTTATATGAACAAAATATAGGAAATGAACTAGAGAGATTCTAGCAAACTTTCATTTGAAGAGAAATACATTCTAACGTAATTATTTAATGCGCAGAGCTATAAGTTCTTTACTTGTTGAAGTATCTAATAATATGTAACCTATTGTCGGGAGGTATTCGCTTCGGGAATTTAATCTAACATTGAACGACCTTCAATAAAGTTTTATTAGATAACATTGTACTTACGTAAAGAAATGAACCAAAATCCCTGAACCAAACACCTTTGTTAATTAATTCGGGAGATGATTTGATGATTTATTATACCGTACGTCTGGTGGGAAACAAGGTTTTATTTAACATCCATTTTTCACCCGATTTTGCTTATATTCTGCCTCAATTCTATTATTATTGCCTGAAAGTTGGTTAGTAATTACTTTATATTAACTTCACTTGTAACTAATGTATGTAAGAAAATCAAATCTTGGAATCTTAATTTGACCCACTTCCCGGTCTTCGATTAGGATGAAATTTTGCACACGCTCTGAGTTCTGATGACAATACATGACTACCTAAGAAACGTCATTACAAATCCATTAAGGCGGCCTCCCCAATTACTTGTTACTATGCATGTAAGAAAATCTTGGAATCTTAATTTGACCCACTTCCTGGTCTTCGATTAGGATGAAATTTTGCACACGCTCTGAGTTCTGAGGATAATAAATGACTACCTAAGAAACGTCATTACAAATCCAATATGGCGGCCTGCCCAAGATGGCGGACTGGCTGTCCGATATGGATATCAAATAAAAGGGATGATATGGATATCAAATGGAAGGGTTTGCTAACAGAAATACGAAAAAAATTGTTTAGTGCGTGCGTGTTTTTTAAACTATTTTCAAGTTAATATTTCAAGTAATTAATATTAATAAGTTAAGGTATAAATTATCGTTTTACGAATATCATTCAATCGTAGTTTAAGACCTCTTAAATTAATTACAAATTACCTATACATGAGTGATCCTTCAAACTAATATATAGTTCAATACTATATTTAATATACTATATTTATAGTTCAATACTGTATTTCTTATGATTTCTCCCGTTTTTATTCTTAACTAGTCAGCCGTTGACTACAATATCACTTGATGGTAAGTGATAATGCAATCTAAGCTGAAAGCGGGCTAACTTCTTAGGAGGAGGATGAAAATCCACACCCCTTTCGGTGTGCCGTGGTGTGCATGTGTGTGTGTGTGTGTGTTTGTGTGGTGTGTATCGCTTAGCGGTACGTCTTTGTTGGTAGGGTGGTAACTAGCTATAGCCGAAGCCTCCCACCAGCCAGACCTGGACCAATATTATAAAAACCCCAATCGACCCAGTCGGGGATCGAACTCAGGACCTCTGTTTTGTAAATCCACCGCGCATACCACTGCGCCACGGAGGCCGGAGGCTTATCAGAATTGATGTGTTTCGTAGAGCAGCGCATTGTAAGAGCACTAGTCGATAACCGCAACTTTATCCAGGCTTTAATTATCTATTTTACTACCTGTCGGGTTGAATTTTAAAAAAGCCCATTATCTAAACCCAGTTTAATTAATTCATACATTTACGAGTCGGTACAAGTACCTTAATCAATATTTCAGTCTGTCAGTTACATAATCCTACTTGAGAGCGCCTTAAGGCGCCATTCAACTTTTACATGTTTTCTTGTAATTTGTAAAAAGTTCTTAACGAATAAAAGATTAAGACAATTACGCAAAAAATTATAACATTTTTGAAAATTACTTTTAAAGTTTGCTTGACCGCTGAACGTCGATTAAAGTTTGTTATTCAATCACAGCTCAGGTTTTCCTAGAGATTTTGAAAAAACCTGTCAAATTAATGTCAAATCCTTAAGAAAACTATTAGTTTGACACAGATAATGCAATGAATTTGATGTCAAACGGATCCGGCCAAGTTGCGCAAATGCACCTTCAAAAAGTAATTTAGTTAATTTAGCCAATGTAGATTTATCTGAAAATTGGCCTTATAAGATCTCCTTATATATTCTTATTTATGGCCAATTTTCAGCTTTGTATCGTTTGAATTTTTTGGGCCCAACAAGTAATATAACCAACGTAGATTTATCTGAAAGTTGGCCTCAAGAGATCTTCTTAAATGTTCTCATTTATGGCAAATTATCAGCTTTGTATCTTTATATGTTGTGGAGACTGGGTTTATACGTGTTCACAATAATATTTTCTTGTCGCAGAATGTCACGCAAGGCACGGGAAAGTTACACCATACGTCACTTGCTGCAGTTACCCAACGCACGGTCATCGCCGGCTCCACACCCTCCCGCACCGTCCATCAAGGTAAGCATTACTGTCCACTGCAGGTAGGGTTGTCAACAAAATTTTTAGTTATGCTAAATATACATATAGTTAGTTTAAAGACACTTGAACTTAAAGAAAATATAGTATTTTATGGAATAAGCGAATAATACTGGTTGCCGAAGATATTATTTATATAAGTATTTGTTATCTATTCATTATTTATAAAAACTATATTTGCAGTTCTTGAATTTTCCTCAAATTATTGTCTGTAAATAAGATTACCACATACTTTTTTTCATTTATTTAGAAAGAGAAATTTATTTATTCGGTCAGTAAAACTTAAAACTAAACTAAACTACAAAAAAAACACACTATTGCATCTGTTGAAAATGAATGGTTATAAAGCTGTAAAATGAAAGAATTTTTTGTAAGATTTTAATAATGTTTTTCATTATTAAAATATTTTTGGTACTATATATTTTTCAACAATATACAGCATACAGGCCCGAAACATAGTACAATACTATATAATTAAAGTACGGTTGGCAACCCTAACTGAAGGGTACAGCACCGCTGTTCTGTTACGATGTTTATACATATAACTCGACAGTGCTAGTCTCGGATTCATTTTTATCTCTCTTTGTCTAACACGATACAATAGATAGAGAGAGCGATTTACCCATATTAGAATAGCGTGTCATATTTCGTCAAATGTAAATTTTTATCAATTAGTTGAATAAAATACAAAATAGAAATTATTAAAATATTGCAATTAATTAATTGGCTGAGGACGAAGATAATCCTAATTATGGATTATCTTTATCCTGTTTGTTTTTTGTTTGATTTTCCACTAAGTAATTAATTAATTACTTAACGAAAAAACTCTTAATGATGCTCGTGGAATTTATTTTAAGATATTAGCCAAGTTTGAACATCACGCACAAAAACAACAAAGATATTATTCCTCAACCAATTTAAGATTATTCTGTGATAACTAGGTAGATAAACACAAACAAAATTCGATTAAAATCAACAAAGCCGTTT
Organism: Bicyclus anynana; assembly: GCF_947172395.1. Taxonomy (NCBI): domain Eukaryota; kingdom Metazoa; phylum Arthropoda; class Insecta; order Lepidoptera; family Nymphalidae; genus Bicyclus; species Bicyclus anynana. The sequence goes on along the minus strand of NC_069087.1, from coordinate 5,340,277 downwards.
CCGAGAAACAAGAAGCTTTTTGACGGAAGCGTGGCACAGTGGGTAGTGACCCTGCTTTCTGCATCCACGGCCGTGGGTTCGATTCCCACAGCTGGAAAATATTTGTGTGATGAACATGGGTGTTTTCCAGTGTCTGTGTGTATTTATACATTATATAAGTGTTTATATGTAGTATATAAATGTATATGAATACTATAATATCAAATATCTTAGTACCCATAACACAAGCTACTCTGTATGCTTACTTTGGGGCTAGATAGTGAAGTGTATTGTTTAAGTATATTTATTTAAATATATTATTGTTTAAGAATTATATTTATTATAATAATTATCTTAACTAATATTACGAGTAGAGGTAAAGTTTGTGAGTTTGAGATGTTGTAGGCAGTGACACTTCATACATGCATTAAAGTACCTACTGCATACTCTAAGAGTTGTCTTCTTAGTGTTTATTAAGTACAGATTTTTCCAGTTTGCTCAATTTTATTACTAGTGCATACCCTGATCGACAACCCCATGCACGCCACTGTTGTACTTGATCTAATTTATTCTGATTTTAAAATTCGTTTACTAACAGAAACATACGTACCTATTAGTTTTTAAAACATAGCTCACACAAAATTCCGTTCCCGTGGGAAGGATAAAATATAAGCTCCAGCCAAAGATTTTAAACTATAGATATGTCACTAGTGCGTCGAAACTGAGACAAATTGTCTTAATTTCATTTAGTCGCATAGTAAGCAACGTAAGTTTGGAGTTTGGACTGCGCTGTCCAGTTTGCTTTGGAAGGTGACAAGGGTTAATTGTCGAAGTATAAAAATTGTCCGAATATTTATATTTATTGAGGATTTTATAAGAATGTCTCCAGTTGCCTATAGTTTCATGGCAACCCTTCGTTTGATTTTTGACGGTGTTTTTCAAAGATTTACCATATAGCTGAGTGACCGGCGATTGGAGATATGATTTCTCTTATTATTTCAAGTAAACTATTGAAAATACCCTATATATGGATGGCAAAGGGTAGTGACCTTTGTAATAGCTCCACTCTAAGCTAAGGAAATCATGGGTTCGATCCCCGCTTTTTTAAAATCTTTACGACTTTTTTTTTCAATAAAAAACAATTCACAATTAAAGTAAAAATCTAAGAATCAAGAGTTCTCGATGTTATTTAATAATTTGGTAGCGAAATATTTAAGGATTTTACATACTAAACATAATGAGAGGTTCGAAGTGGAGAGGTTGTTTCTTGTCTGGAAACTCACCTTACTCTACAAAGTTACGCAATACGCTAACAGAGGGCGAGTGCTTAGGAGGGTAGAGGGAGTGCGTTCTTGTCGAGGTTCTTAATGCTGCGAATAGATGGCGTTTACTATTTTTTTATTAATAGCCATAGAATAGCCATAGTGTGGAGATGCAACGCATCTAAATTTAAAAAATTTAAAATTATCTGTCGTTTTTTGAAGGAGATGAGGTAAACTCACAATTTTGTATTGCGAATTAAATATGTTCAACTCTCAATTTTGTGTAGCTAGTGTAAGGACAAACAATATTATAATATATAATTTATTAGTGTTCCTCCTTAGTGTACCTTGTTGGTATTCGTTTTCGATGGCATGTGAGTGTATCTCATTCACCTTAAAAAACAGACAATCACTTTTGTTGGTGAACTTCGGTGCGATACAAATCCATATTGTCAGTACAGTTGAAGTACTTTGATCTGAGGTATGGTTCTTTGAGCCGTGATAGCCCAGTGGATATGATCTCTGCCTCTGATTCTGGAGGGCCTAGGTTCGAATCCGGTTCGGGGCATGCACCTCCAACTTTTCAGTTGTGTGCATTTTAAGAAATTAAATATCACATGTCTCAAATGGTGAAGGAAAACATCGTGAGGAAACCTGCACACCAGAGAATTATCTTAATTCTCTGCGTGTGTGTGGTCTGCCAATCCGTATTGGGCCAGCGTGGTGGACTATTGGCCTACCCCACTCATTCTGAGAGGAGACTCGAGCTCAGCAGTGAGCCTAATATGGGTTGATAATGTTGATGATGATGATGGTCCTTTATTGGATTATTAAAATAGGCTGATAATGATTGGCGATGGTTCACAGGTGATCCATTTGCTACTCGTATTTCTATCGTATAAAAAAAATACTTCTGAAAGGTAGACAGAAATTTCTGAAATGCTACAGTTTAAATTAAATCGATAAAGTGAACGTTAGTTAGCCGTAGCAATGCTCCCCATGATCGCATTTTTCGGAAAACTATTCGAATTGGGGCCTCTCAGTATTTATTTACGCAGCAACCGTTATTTGCCCGAAGATGGCTTTGATCCTGCGATGGCCGTGCAAACATACTATTGACCTTCCATTAAATGTTTGTACACGATCATAATGAGGATATTGCCAAGGTTTTTTAATAGACTATCGAATGAATATCGTCATCTGCCAAGAAATCTATACTAATATTATAAAGCTGAAGAGTTTGTTTGTTTGATTGAACGCGCTAATCAGGAACTACTGGTCCGATTTGGAAAATTTTTTCAGTGTTAGATAGCCCATTTATTAAGGAAGGGAATAGGCTATAAATTATGCCCGTATTTCTACGAGGACGGGAAACACGCGAGTAAAACCGCGCAGCGTCAGCTAGACCTTGATAAAAGTCTTGCCTGGCTTGACTTAAACTTTAAAAAATGATCTGTCTGTCTTTTTAAGATACAACGGTTTACGTAAATTAAATGAGCACTTTACTTCATTTAATTTACGCAACTTTACAATGCGCGTTGCCTGACACGCACTTGGCCGTTTTTTTTTATAACACAAATAACCCAACACTAAGAACCCATTGAGGTTCTTAGTGTTGGGTTATTTGTGTTCTACATTATTCTTCTTTAATCGCTCCAGTTAATACTAATTAAAACTAATTTAGTTCCATGATAGACCTATAGACATTTTTCACTTTTTCTCTATAATTATATTTGAAGGCAGGTCCATATATTTCTTACAGAAAAAGGGGTTTCTTTTCACGTCCCGCCGTCTGTTGGGCACCCTTTGTCCGGCTCGTTTTGTCTACATTACAGAGTCCTGTAAGAATTAATGTCCTTACAAGGGTAAATCTTTGCTTTATCCCGGATTGATGCGCATTTCTTACATAGTTTGCGTAGTTTATACGATTTCAAAAGAACTTGTCAAAGGGGTAATTTTATTGTGTTTTTATTTACGTTGCTTGGAATGCTGTGTAAATTTATTTTTGTGTGTAAGTTAACAAATGTGACGCCGTAACATAAATATATTCACATTAAATTCAGCCGTTGGATAGCTTAGCCGTACTGTTTACCTTTGTCAAAACGAAGCAATTACCTACAAAAATATCTTTTTATCAAATGTTGTGTTAGATAGTAGAATATCAATTATAATGTCGCTTATAACAAAAAATGTATATACCTACGTAAACATCAATTAATGATATTGCAAAATATTGCAAATTAATGAAATTTTGTCACCTATTCGTATATTGCATAAATTAAAGTATCGAAAAATAAATTAAAAATTTTTACTTGATAATATCCCTTATGATAGGTACTGAATCCTCAATTGCTCCATAACAAAGAGGCTGGATACAAAGCCTAAAAGTCCCCGTAGAAAATTGTTCTACGGGGGTTGGACATAGAAAATAGTTCTACAGGAATTGGGTATAGAAAATAGTTCTAAGGGGATTTAGCATAGAAAAAAATTTCTACGGGAATTGGGCATATAAATTAGTTCTACGGGGATTTGGCATAGACAACTGTTATACGTGGATTTGGCATAGAAAATAGTTCTACGGGGATTTGGGCATAGAAAATTCTCCTACTGGGATTGGACATAGAAAATAGTTCTACGGGGATTCGGCATAGAAAATAGTTCTACGGGGATTGGGCATAGAAAATAGTTCTACGGGGATTGGACATAGAAAATACTACGGGGACTGGGCATAGAAAATAGTTCTACGGGGATTGGACATAGAAAGTAGTTCTACGGGGATTGGGTATAGAAAATAGTTCTACGGGGATTGGGTATAGAAAATAGTTCTCCGGGGATTGGGCAGTATAGTCTTGTCTACTCGTACTAAAAATACTTGGACAAAAACAGGAATATTGTTCATAATAAAAAAATCAGCAAATATTAAAAAAAATATTAATTAATGTAAGGTGATTACAAAAACATCCATAACTAACTTCCTGCTAACAACTTAGTTCGGTAGCGTGTAATCACCGAGTGAGGGGCATTTAAGTCTATATATTTTTCGTTAATCTGGAGAGTGTTAAGTGATTAAGCGCTCAGCGGGCGGTCGGCCGGTCTTTTATACGACGATTTGTTAAACAGTTGCACTCAGGAAGGTTGTATAGTGATGGCTGGTCATTTGTCGATATTATGATACCGATTTCAAAAAAAGAGGTTCTATAGTGCTATACCCATAGAGATTCTGTCAAATACTATAGATATGATGTGAAAACCCTTTACGGTTTATTTTGAAAATTAATTCTCTTAATTAATTCACTAGTAGAAGTTTGCGTGTATGTAAACAATTTGGTCCTGGGTAAATATCTTGATTTTTTCCTAATTTTTGTTTTTAATTGTTTTCAGGTAAATACATATTTTTTCATCTGAAATTAATTTTACATGGGCGGCAGACGTTGAGTGTGGTAAGTTCATGATAATTTTATGTGTTATATTATATATATCAATTTAATGTAGTACTCTATACACCTGTTATTTATCATTTATCACGTCATAACAATTGTATGAAGACGTAAGAGTAAAAAGAAATTCGGGCATAGGTGTTCTTTTCAAATTCGGAGTATCGTTTATCTATTTTATTAAAGAGGAAAACATAAAGGCTCTTTAATTAAAAATATTAATAAAGATTGATTGATTAAAATAACCACGGACACCCGGAAATTCGACTCATTTAGATTTAGGTTTTTTATCCGTAAAACGTCGTGAAAAATATGTTACGTCAATTTCAATGCCATTCTTTGCCAATTTTCATCAAGATTGGTCCAGCAACCAACCTAAATATAGGTGACATACAAATTCACTTTCACAGTTATAATATTAGTACAATATCGAATTATCGATACACTGCGACCGACGGTCAAGCTCTACCGGAACTAATACGTTATGTCGGCAATATTTCTTCCTACACCGCCCGCGCCACTTCGCGCCTCTAGCCTGTAATTTACTGACGACCATCGTATATACGTTCTCAGGATTGAAACATATTAAAGACTAATTGTTATTTATTGAATTTTCCTTAATTCGGGAAATACTTATAAATTCTCAGTAGGCATTTGTATTTTATCAACATCGACACGTCAAGCTTTTTGAATGGTCCAGTGCCGCCTTTAATCAACTGTTAACAATACGACACAATTTGCTGTCTACCAACACTGCGATTTCAGGTATAAGTATATAATCCAGACTGTTGAGATCACAGTTCTTCAAAATATGTGATAGGCCATGTTGTGACTCGTCGAACGATATCGGCAACTGTAGGTATTTTATGTGGAGATCACCAAATCATCAACAGCCTGTATCCGTCCACAGCTGGACATAGGCCTTTCCGAGAGCGTGCCACCAGTCACAATCCTCTACCTTTTTCATCCAGCCACTAACCACTACTTCTTAATGTCTTCGACCATCTAGCGGGAGGGAATCCTACACTGCGCTTGCTGATGTGGACATACATAAAGCTTATTCCCATTTATGATTTGCTTTAAACAGCGTTTTATCTTATCAGAAGACAGGGAATTAAACCAGCTCCCATGCCAGTATCTACCGGCTTGCATAGTAGCTACAGACCTCCCAAAGAACAACTGTTTTGATCCAATCAAATGTAAGGATACTCCGAGCAACATTTCAAACAAAAATAAATAAAACGATGGTAGACAAACACAAATATATACAAACAGACACGTCAAGCTTATTTAAGCCGGGGGTAAAAATGAATCTAAATACTGAAAAAAATATAAGAAAAACGACAAAGAATTAAAGATAAAGCAATCGTTTACCCGAACCCATAAACAAGACGTCTCCATGAGTTAGGTCCGCGTTTAGTACGCTATTGCTCCCGCGTGTCCAATTCTTGAGATAATCCTGCCATGTGCGGCGCACGGCACGCTATCACTGATTGCCAATACTTCCTACGTGAACATGTGTAAGAGAAATTTATTAGCCATTTCACGTATTAATACAGTATCCTAAATCTTTAAGACGTTGTATATTATGAATGTTGATATTTCTTAGTATTTTGTTACATATTTAACTATTTTCTTTTTTTATGCGTTATTTTCTTTTATATATTACTTCTGTACACCCTAGCCTATATCTTTATAATTTTTATTTCTCTTCCAGGCAACCTAACGAAGAAACTAATGTTTCTTCGTTAGGTTGCCTGGAAGAGGCCGCCTATTGTGCATTTTCTTTCTTTCCATTATTTTTCTGTATCGTATGTTGTTGTGTGGTGTGGTGGTGTTTTCATTTCATTTAATTTCATTTCATTTAATTTCATATTAAATATATGGATATTTCGGCAAAGAAATATAATGAATAAATAATTATAATGAAAAGCCTCTAATTTTGACGGCCTCCGTGGCGCAATGGTATACGCAGTGAATTTACAAGACGGAGGTCTTGGGTTCGTTCCTCGGCGGGGCTGATTGAAGTTTTCTTAATTGGTTCAGGTCTGGCTGGTGGGACACTTCGGCCGTGGCTAGTTACAACCATTCCGACAAAGACGTACGGTCAAGCGATTTAGCGTTCCGATACGATGTCGTTTAGAAACAGAAAGGGGTGTGGATTTTCATACTACTCCTAACAAGTTAGCCCGCTTCCATCTCAGATTGCATCATCACTTACACATCAGATGAAGTTGTAGTCAAGGGCTACTTGTAAAAAATGAAAAAAAAAACAAAACCTATGTTTAATATGGCCTTGTTTCATTATGTACATACTTTATGTTTTAAGTATGTTTAAAATGCAATGAAAGCTAGTCGGAATAGAGAATTTCACTTTTAGACTTAGGCCCAGGAACAAAATATTTATTCATGACCTCATGCTCAATCCATGCCCAATCTTTGAGTATATGACATTCACGGCGAATCGGACAAAATTATGAACATAGCAAACCATGGAGGGTCGTTTTCCTTTCAAGCAATGTTTGAAGCGTCCAATAGTAGATAATAAATATGCCCCCTGTAACTTATCCTACAACGGTACCAATTTTAAGGGTTGATTTTAAATATATTTCTTTGTCTATTTTGTAAAAATAGGCTCTTAAGTTTGTTTCTTCAATCTACCTCATAAAATTAGGTTCGTCTTATTATCCACATCGAGCTCCCTGTTTAGCTTTTTGGTTGTAATGGGCCGTTACGCGAAATTCTTCTTAACCGAGGGTTAACAGGATCTTCAGATATTTATAATTTAACAATATATCATAAAGTTCTTGTGACATTTTGTCTTGGAGCAGCCTGCAAGACGTGACCCTCCACCGCAGAATGCCAACCACCTAACGAGTTTTTGAAAGCGCCCCCTACTACGAAACCATCTTAAAGGGATTTGCACTTTGTAAGTAAATTGTTGTCTTGTAACGGATACATCCGAGTATTTTAAACGAATTTTAAGGAAGTACGAAGGATGTACCTTTCTTTGATTTGTTAAAATATACCTATATAACAGATAATTGTTTTTCTTTTAGCAATAGCTTTTACACAATTAAAAATATACTTGTTTCATATAAGTATCACTGCTTTTTTATAGAAAACTAAAGGACTCCTTCGACTTTGTCGTCGTTTGTTTCATGCCCTTTTTAGTGTCTAGCAGATCACCCGTGAGAATCAATGAGTCTATGTTACATGCTGATGATATAGCTTTCTAATGGTGAAAGAATTTTAAAACCGGTCGAGAAACTCTTGAACCTACTACCTCCGAATTGAAGGCAGAGGTTATATTCACTGAGCATTGCATACAATGCATTGTCATTATTGCTTAGATTCGATCTAAATTTTAAGAACTTACAACCAAAGATCTACATACAACAACAAACAGTATAGCATTGTTTCGCTATTCACATCCCAAAGATAAGCAAAACATGTATTCATTATTACTCAAGTCGACCGTCGCTTCACCAAATCCGCTGATGATCCGTCCATTAAGTATTCATCTCGCGACATTAGAGGCAGCGTTATTAAAACCACCTGTAAATCCCACACTCCTGTACATAGCGAGTTGTCGACCCACCACACGTACGGGGGGTCGGTCCCTTCCGCCCTTGTGACTTTTGTCTCGAATCTCGGCTCACGTCTTGGACATCGGGGACACGTCTTTCGGAATTAATAATAAGCCAAGAAGCCGGCTGCGGTTTGGGCCGCAATGTGCTGAAATTTCCAACCCTCATTACTGGTCCTCAGCACTCACCGCGCGCTCCCAAAGTTTCGGCGTTCGCGCCCGCGTTCAAGTCTTGTTTATTGGTGTTGCCGATGCCAGCATCTTGCGCGTTTTAATGGCCGAATTAGGGACGTTCTTACTGTCTTTGATTTGAGAAAGCAGTTGTTACAACATTACATAAATACTTATATTTCTATTTATAAAAATCTTTATGGAGTTTATGGAGTTTACTCCTTAAGATTTGTCAAATATAGCCCCCGGTATGAAAAATATGGGCAGTAAAATTCGATGAACGAATTCAGCGTTACGTTTTTTCTGCGCAACCTATTCTACGCACCTTTCACCGTACGCTGCTGCCAACAGCAGTGCACACTGTTGGTGGGCACCGCGGCCGCCGCCGCTGCTCCTCGGTTGCGCACCTTTCACTTTTCAGGTGCAAGTATCGTATCGTAACTATCACTATCAATTATCAATAATGAAGACCGTCACTGACACTGAAAGTGCTCTAAGTGGCATGGGTATGCAACTTCTCAACTATGGAGGAAAAACCCGATTTTTCATTACCCGATCAAGAACTTGAATCGAGAAATTTGTGAGTCTTAGCCAAACGAACTTAATCTAAAAACATGTAATCCTTTTAAAAATGAAAAGAGAAGCATTATTTTTTTAAATATAAAAAAAAAAACATTGGACTCTATCTCTCTCTATATAATCTCTACTTGGCATATTCAAATAAAGGTCTAACAACATTGTTAACAAGTATCAACCCGTTGTCAAAGGGTTCGTTGGCAATCTTGTATGCCTCGGGTGTATCGAGGTATTGGGAACATCCAATCTCAGTACTCTACTGGTACAAGTTGACATTTTGTGTCTTTGTACTTTGTATCTTGATAGTAGGTACGGTACACAATACATGGTTTTACACACAAAATTAATAAATTTAAAAAAATTTTAATAGTGTTTTGTATTAACATTGTTAAAAATTAAAAAAAGGACATTTAAATAAATAAAGAAAAGAAAACCTGGAACCTGTTTCTTTCATTCGTAGTTTCGAAAACTCCGTACTACAATCTAAATCTAAATCTAGTACAGTCTAAAAAATACCACACTAACAGTTTGGTACGGTAATGGTTACGGTAATTATGATGTTGACTGAAAATAAGAAATATGTTTGAAAATAGTTATTTGTTCAACAAGTGAGCAAAGTTTGTATTTGTTTGTCAAGTGCCGAGTTTGAATCCCGAACATGCGAAGGATTCTATAGTTGAATCTAATTCTAGGTTAGAACCCTGACCGTAGTGAGACATTCAAAGGCACAAGAGACAAATACTTTGCTCTCGTGTGATACATGCAACTTTTCACCTCAATAGCGAAAACATACAAAACGTGAGTGTAAAAATCTAGAGTTGCCGGTAATAAGTTAAATTCGCTGTCAATTACTTGGTTTAATTCAATCGGAGTTAAATTTTCACTTGTATCACTAATTTTTTAAACTTTTCACTTTTACGACAATTGCATAATACAAAATTTATTAAAAAAAAATTATCACTTTTGTTTTTTTCGCTATTTTTTCAATTTATTTAAACGAAAGTTCACGAAAGTTATTTAAACAAATAATACCTATATATCTATAATGTCGAATTGTGTGTTCAGGAAATGTAAAAACTATATATACGAGTACATATATATAAAATGTAATTAAACACAAAATTGTGAAGTAGCCAAATTCGGATCACTTTTTGTGGTAATTTTGTAAGCACGTAACATAATATTTTTAACAGTGTAAAATCGGTATGTTTACCGTAGGTATTTATAATGGCAGTGATGGTCTGACATTTTTGATACTATGATTTTATAAAAATTCAATGAAGTTCTGTATTTTTAAGCTTATACAAAATTACGCAATTAAAACACTGTGCACTAAAATATAATACAGAAAGTGATTTGCCGTTTTCAGTAATTATTTTCATCAAATTTTAAACTTTGAATAAAATGTGTCGACCAAGATGTTACATCCTTTCAGATAAAATAGAGTAACGGGTTCTGAATAGTCGAAATTGTACACGAATATACCTTCAAAATATAAAATAATTTCAAAGTTGCTTTAAAAACATAAAGATGAACTGTTTGTATACGCAGTTCGTACTTTTCCTTTTCTTGTAGCTCAGGATGTTTCTTGAATACATTTTAAAGTAAAAGTTCAACTTGTATACTTATGTTTTCCGGAGCATGAAAGGTAAGTCATTTATTAAGACAGCCTATCCGGGGCGGATATTCATAATAATTTCACAAGGAGTGGGGTGAAAACATTTTCCCAAAATCAAAAGTTGCTTTCGAATTTCAATTACTTATTCGTTCGATGCGTGTGCTGCATGGGAGGGTACGTAGGAAATGAAATAACACTTAAATTTGATTTATAACACAAAATATTGTGTTATTATGAATAAGTCATTGTTTTCTTAACTAGATCGCGGCGTTTTGTAAGCAAATGTGTGTTTAAATTAAAATGCTTGATGAATGGGCGTTTCGTGTTTGCTTCACACGCAAATTGAATTGTGTACCAGGTGTTGAGTTGATTTATGTGGTGCTTTTTGTATTGAGAGGTTGACCTCGTAGGTGCAGTGGTGGTACACCTATGTAGTTTTACGATAGAAGTGAAGGGTCGTAGATTCTTATTTTGATCTTGAACAAATGTGGGATCTTTAAATGATAAGAATTCGGTACAAACTATCTGAATCTAAATTTTCACAGTTGTATTTATCCAAACAGCCAGTAACATCAACAGATTAAGATGACTTCGTCTTCTATATTAGTATGTTTCTTTGTGGTGTACAATGAAGTGTATTTCCTTTCTTTCTTTCAATTGAGAGGTTGACCTTTATGGCAGTGTAAGTGCTGTTGGTTTTGGAAGAGAGGGTTATTGGATTTTAAATCTGATCTTAGACCAATTTCGATTTATCCATCTATATCTTTATAGGTATACATGGATAAATCGTCGTCGTCGTTATCAACCCATATACGGCTCACTGCTGAGCTCGAGTCTCCTCTCAGAATGAGAGGGGTTAGGCCAATAGTCCACCACGCTGGCCCAATGCGGATTGGTAGACTTCGCGCAGAGAATTAAGAAATTCTCTGGTATGCAGGTTTCCTCACGATGTTTTCCTTCACCGATGAGACACGTGATATTTAATTTCTTAAAATGCACACAACTGAAAAGTTGGAGGTGCATGCCCCGGACCGGATTCGAACCCACACCCTCCGGAATCGGAGGCAGAGGTCATATCCACGGGGCTATCACGGCATAAATAGTACCACATGGATAAATAGTACTTTGTAACTAAACATTTTTAAAATAATCTTATCTGATTGTGAGGAAATAAACTGTACCTACTCTAGAAAACGATAACAGTTCATTCATCACCACCTCATTCAGTAAAGTTGTTTTTTTTTTGGTCTGAAATCCTTATACTTTATTTCGGGAACCTTCGACCTTCAAGCGATTGCATAACAAACTCCGTTCCGCCCAGAACGAATGCTCCCACAAAAACAGTACACGAAAGTTGGGCGTTCCAGCGGCGTCCTCCCGTGAATTTATACCGCTTGAGAACAAGAAAACAAAAGTGGAGCCGCGCCAAAGGTACATTATCTTAACAAAGTACAGCAATTAGGTACACGTTCCACATCTGACTACAATAATTTAAATATGATAAAACAAAGTGAGACGCCGAGGCGAAGAATAAGGCGGGCTCCTCTTAACTTATTTATAAATTCTTCCTGTGCTCGGGAGACGTAAGACGGAGGGCCGAGGCAACCCTTCCCTGTGTAATGCAATAAAAGGGGCACTCATATAAGTATCACCGCTTTACGCGTACTCCGATAAGGGCTAATCCTTTGCTCTTTGCGAACGAAACGATTTGTACTTTTTGTCGTGTTACTAACCTTTCCTTTTACCTTTTTTTTCACCCTTTATATTGGCAACCATGTAAACAATACTATTTATCACTTTAAATTGTAACTATGAATATAAATCCTTTTTTAAATACCCTCGAAAATTTATTGGTTTATTTATCCATTTTATCCGTTTTTCACTTTTTTTTTATTGGTTTGCTAAACTGGCACAATGACTTAACCTAACATATTAAAAATAGCTTTTACTCATCCTCATGTAATTGTGCCTACTTGAAGCAAACACAACATGCAGGAAAAAAGACAAACAAACATAGAAGATGAAGAAAAAAACAAATGTGAAGGAGTAATCGATCAATAACTAAATGTTATTGATAGATTACTTATTACAATCGTTAGGAAACCTAGTCACTTATTACAATCGTTTTGTAAAATTGGTATAAATTTTGCTGACATAATTATAATGTTTGAAATTGGAAAGCTATAAGAAGTGTTTGTACCTTAGCGGTAAGCTTTATGTCATTTAAACTTTGTTGAAACAAAGGTCCCCAAAATTACCACCTCATTGTTTAAAGTTCAAAGAATGATTGTACGGGTGGAGAACTTAGCGGTTATCTTTAACAAAAACAAAGTAAGCCGATTCGATACGCCACAATCCTTATGCCGCGTATCTGGGGGCCGTCTCAAAGCTATAAAATTACAGATCAAAACTCTATCGACCCTGGCCTTTATTCAAAGCCACCGGAGCGAACTATCAAAGAAACTCTTCTTAGGAGTTAGCGTCTTAGGGTTGACAAGTTTAGCAAGGGTTACGAGATGCGGGCGGTGGGGTTTTGAATGTAAATAGTGGTGCGTGGGTCTCATATGAATTAAATTTAAGTAATTAATGGGAGAGCCGCGGTGCGAGCCGGCCGTGCTATTTAGATGCTATCGCCTATTTGTTTTAATTGCTGCAATGAGATTAGCTGTAATTACGGAGTACCTTTTGCTGTGTAATCAGAAGCTGACTCGTTTAGTATTAGAAGGTTTATCTAAGATCACTGGATTCGGTTAATTAAATAACATATATGTGATTAATGTTTAAATTCTTTTTGGATTTTCAATTTAAGGTCTTTCAGATAAGGACGTGGATGAATTCTTAATCCATACCACCAATTTAAGAGATCTCAGTGAAAAAATTTGGATGAAACTTGGCACCTTAAATTAAAATAATTCATAGGTCTGTATCTACATTTTGCTTTTCAGTGTGACTGCACACACTCATTAAGATAAAGCACCAATAGCTTTCATTACCAATAGTTTTTCCCAATGGTATTCTTCATACTATCAGATCGGTCTTACTACAGCAAAATTGGAGGACGCTCTGAGTTATCATATCATATTAGATCTATGGAGACATTGTCCTGGGGTTAGCTAGTCTGGCTTGGATCCGACGTCCAAGATTTTAGTGCCTAATCAGGCAACAAATTTAGCACTGATTTTATTGACTTCAAGGAAATTCTCAGTTAGTGCCAGGGAACCCCGTACCAATAGCTTTTATTATTTGTAGATCGGACAGAGGAATGTTTATTAAAAAAACAATTTGCAGAGGCAAGCGTCTCTTATTAAATAATAAGTGTGTTATTGTTGTGTTTATGTATTATTTCTGTAAGTCAAGGGCTCTTGTACGTTCGTCGGAGCTTAAGGGACCAAGGAGGTCATTTATTAATTATGCCGAGCAGTGTGTGGCGAAGGGGTCGAAGTCAACAGCTGAAGAAAGGGCGGCCATATTTTAAGATGTCGCCGTCATCTGGGCAGGAATGCGTGGTTTGGGTTCGCTCTTAATTATTTATTACTGGCGTTACACTCGGCTTCGCTTGTTGACATTATGATTGTACCTTGGATTACTAGAGCTTTCTATTCATTTCGCTCCTCTAAATTGGAAGCTTTTAAAATTAATTGTAAAACAATTACACACACACGAATACGGTTCCGTTTAATCGTGCTTATAATAATGATAAAAAAATTCACCTTGGTTGAGTTTGTTGTGGGCTGTTCTCGAACCAAGGCGTTTTTGGAACCCTCGTAACTTTAATTTTAAGTTTTCGACTTTATTTACCACCATTAAATCATGACATAGGTAACTTGACATTTCAAAGGTGCTTGTAAACTAAGCATAATTGAAATAAATACATTTTTATATTAAACGTGACATACTTTAAATGCTGTATTACGACTGCAGAGAGCATTCAGGAAAAATACCAGTGTTACGTTTTAAAATAGTATTTCAACCCTCTACCCAAAACACAGATAAGAACTGATTGTATCTGTTTGGGCGACGGAGTAAGCTATGTTTGAACTTTCGCTGTTTGATCGAATCAGAAACGTGGATATACGCAGAAAACTAGTCACCAACTTAGCCCAGCAATTGGCTAAGCTGAAGTGGCAATAGGCAGTCATATAATTCGAAGAGCCGATGGTCCTTGGGGTCTCAAACGCAGAGTTGGACGACTCTCTAGCTCTAGGTGTACGATATCAACCGGGTAAGTGTTCATTTACATTTTAGCCACTGCTAACTGTTGCTGTCGGCAACGTTTCGGCGGCAGTCAACGGCAGTCGACTGCCGTTGACTGCAGTCGTCGGTAGCAGTTGCTACTCGTGTAAATGAACTCTTACAAGAAGCCGCTAGATGCGATAGCAGCTTGAAACCATGGTGTTTGGAGTCGATACAAGAGTTTTATATCCAATATCGGACGTCCATTGGCTGATCATTATGAGAATGATGATTATATGAATGTCGGGTAAATGTTACCCATCAGATTATTATGAATTAAAGCAACTATTATCTGGTTAATCTAATCAAATTTTAAAACTTTATAGGCCATAAAGAACACCTTGAAATTTCGCATTGACTCAATGACTTATAATTTTTTTCTTCAGTCGTATATTGAAGATGTTATTAATCCAACCTTTACTTGGAAGTTCACAAGTTACCGTGAACTTTTATGCTGTCGAGCTATATCAAGGTATAAAAGCATTAAAATTCAGTTATCAGTATTTTACATTTCGTCCATGCGAAACGCCACTGGCACAGTGTTAAATATTCAAAGAAACAGGACAAGGTTGGCTCGAGTCTCCCGGGGTCTCCGGAACCCTTAAGCCTCGGCCACATCATGCGTTCATGGTAATATTTAAACTAATAGTATTTTTTTTTTAATAAAACTTGACTTAATGTATTTCCGCTATTTCTATCACCAAATAGATTTCCTGTGTTTGTCTGAAGATCATGGTTATATTGTGTCTACTTACAGTAACATGTAATAGTTTAAGTAAACAATCAATCATTCCCTATTTCCCTACTCTTCCTTTTCTATTTTATATGGGAAAGCCGAAGTAAACCCGTTTCAATAAAAAAAAATCAAAGTCATAATCGGACCACTCAGTTAAAAGTTATGCGTATTCAATTCATACATAAAAAAATACGCGTCGAATTAAAAACCTTCCTCCGTTTTCTCGTTGGTTGAAAAACAACAAATAGCCTTTCGTTAGATAACATCTTGTTGTTGTTGTATTCTTAGAATGTGTGTCCTTTAAGATGTTTTGTGAAAAGCGATGGTTTTCTTTATACTATCCTATTGGTCTTCTTATAGGGAAATCGCAGGACACTCTTAAGAGTTATCATATCATATTAGTTTTTTTTTTATTCTTTAGTTAGCCCTTGACTACAATCTCACCTGATGGTAAGTGATGATGCAGTCTAAGATGGAAGCGGGCTAACTTGTTAGGAGGAGGATGAAAATCCACACTCCTTTCGGCTTCTACACGGCATCGTACCGGAACGCTAAATGGCTTGGCGGTACGTCTTTGCCGGTTTGCTCCCACCAGCCAGACCTGGACAAATTAAGAAAATCTCAATCTGCCCAGCCGGGGATCGAACCCAGGACCTCCGTCTTGTAAATCCCCCGCGCATACCACTGCGCCACGGAGGCTAGTCTGGCTAGGGATCCGACGTCCAAGATTTTAGTGCCTAATCAGGCAACAAATTTAGCACTGATTTTATTGACTTTAAGGAAATTGTGCCAGAGAACCCCGTAGCTTTAGAAACAATGCAAGGATTTCAATTCTGCACCAAATAATATCCATTGTGCTAGCATCGAATAATGAGTGAATGAATGGAGAGTGCACCTGTGTTTGCGCTCGCACATGTGCACTAAAATGTATGACCGTGACAGTCTCAGTGTGCTCCAGCCTTAAAGATCCCTGAGTTAACCCGCGAGCGCTCATGCCTCCCTAATTTCCGATTTGTCGACCTAAAGGGTTGGCTGATTAGCATCTGACTTGTCAGAACGCATTGAATCACCTTTGTTGTTGACGTAATGACGTCTATTTGATTATGACGTCGAAATATGCCCAACTCGGGCGATTGATGATTGGGATTCGGTATTTTGTGGCTTATTTAGATGATAATAGATTATGCGGAGAGTAAGGTACTGAGTATCCGAATTTGAGTTCCTAACTAGGGGATTTCGTAAATACTTAATTTAGATAGTTATGTAGAAGGAGTATGTATGTTATTAAAATAGGTCAGTGATCTTCTATCTAACCCAAGTATTTCAATACTAGACTCCTCAACACCAGACTACTAAAGAATAGTAGATTTTTTTTAGTTCTTATAATTATTATTAACCATTACTAACTATCAATAATGATAGTTTGTCAGTTTTTAAGGCAACCAACTCGCAATATATTTTTTAACCGACTTCAAAAAAAGTTTTTTTTTAATGTTTTAATTTTTTTAATGTGTAATTTCATAACATCGTCATTTTTTAACCAATTTTGAAATACTTTTCTAGTTTTAAAGATTATACTTTCAGATTGGTCCTATTTAATTTTCATGAAAATACTTTGTTTGTTTATGTAAAGTAATTATGTTTTAAAATGAAAATATCGAAACTGCTCGAAAAAATCACAAAAATAAAATAGAAAGCGAAAAATTACATCGTATGTGTTACCTTCTGCTCACAGGCGGTGCCAACACAGTGATGCATTAACTCAAGCCGTTTAAATCATAAAGTTTTTCATACGTTTTTTTCCCGTGGTTCTTTCAGAGACGGCTTTAATTAATAAGCCACTGGCTTGGCACCGCCTTCAAAGTGATCAGAAGGAAATTTTTTGTTGAACAGATTTTATCAACATACTAAATTCGATATAAAACACATCCAATAAACAGTGAAGGGTGAAGGTAGTTTCTAATAGGAATCTTAGATTCCTTTTTATCCCGGAAAAACCCATGATTCCAGCGGGATTTGTAAACAGAATTTCACACGCACAGAGTTACGGGCGTCCGTCAGTTAAGCTATGAACAATAAGATCACCATTACGTAATGGTGTTGTATTTCTCATTAGGGCATCGGTAAATAATTCAGTACAGTCACGTTGTGGGAAGGATTCCCCGCTCCGCCGCATTACCGCGGTAATGACACGTGTGATCCCGCGCGGCTGTCACCGCCGCCTCATGAATGTCTCATTTATCACCATGCGACCACATCATTGTTTTTTTTTCACACCGAAAGTAGACTTACACACAAACACATAAAAACGTATAAGGTTTCATCATTTTCTTGGCACAATACACACACAACTACAATAGCACTAGTTAAAAAAATTGTTTATTAAAATACATTTGATTAGATCCATTGATATAATATTTCTATAATTTATTTAATAAACAAGTTAGCCCTTGACTACAATCTCACCTGATGCAATCTAAGATGGAAGCGAGCTAACTTGTTAGGAGGAGGATGAAATCCACACCCCTTTCGGTTTCTACACGACGTCGTACCGGAAGGCTAAATCGCTTGGCGGTACGTCTTTGTCGCAAGGGTGGTAACTAGCCACCCACCAGCCAGACCAGAACCAATTAAGAAAACCTCAATGAGTCCACTGCGCATATCACTGCGCCACGGAGGTCGTCAAAATATTATTTATAATACTTACTTATCTGTATAATAATTGTGTTATGCTTAAAAATGTATTTTTCATATATCTATAATTCTATATATCTACCTACCTAATACTAGTACATTTTCATCCTCACGACAATACTATATCTGAACAATGTTTAACCTAAATCTGGCATGCAAAATTATTAAAAAAACAATTAACTTCTTTATATGTACTAGTATAATGTTTACATGTTTGCAAATAAAATATTGATTGATTGATTGGATTCGTTGATCCAGTTGGCCTGTGGCTCCACATGTGGGTTCGAGTCCTGAGGGTTATGAAAAATGAATAAAAATGGGTTATGAAAATATTGAACTTATCTCTCTTCCAAGAAAGTCTCCGGGAGATGGAAAGATGCAAGTATTATAACCCCATGCCTTGGAGAGCATCGTTAGCCATCGATCTTGACCATAATATCATAAATTATACGACAGTGATTGATAAAAATTCAAACCAGGGCCCTCGGCCATGTGGCACGTCGATTCTCTTTCTACAAACGCAAATGTTTCGAAATCTAGTAAAATGTATGGGAATGACATATCCGATCGACAACTTGATCACATGACCTGTCGATAGTAAATGTCATTACCATACATTTTGATTTTTCCAGGCAACACGCCCTGAGCAGTGTAGTGAGTCTAATTTCGACATCCCGTCTTTTATAATGAGGGGGCCTAACTTAGTAATGGGCCTTTAAAATCAGACGATTTTATCAGCTGATAATGATGATGATTATCTAGTAACGGATACTCAAGACTCACGTAAAATTCTGTTTTTATAAATCCCGCGTGGATTTTTCCGTGACAAAAAGTAACCCATATTCGAATTCAAGGTTAAATTTTACCGAAATCGGTTAGGCAGACTTACTTTCGCAATATAAAATATTAATATGGATTATAAACTAGCTACCTCCTCGTTGCTGAATTCGAATTATTTTTAGTCACACTAAGTTTTGGTAGTCAAAAAAGAACTCATACATTAGGAAAATAAAAAAATAAATAAAAAGGAATTACATTCTGCATAGTAGCCAGTGGCCTGTGGGACAAATGAATGTTCGAAATTTAAATTGTCCAGTGTGGCTGCTGGCGACGTATCGGCTGTCACATTACCGGCCGCCGCTGGTGGTGTTATTATCAAACTTTTTGAAGGGTCTCCGCTCGCCGACGCTGTAACAAATGCTTGTATTATGTGGATTCTAAGTTTGAAAATTACAGTTTCGTCTAGGATGACAATAACGGTTACTTTGTTTATCACAAATGGATGAACGTTTGATGTTTGAAAGTTAATATAGTCGTTTTTTGGTTGGTCGACAAGTCTTTCAATTTTAATCTCTACTTAGCTGTGATATTTTTTTTAATTTGATTATAGTCAGTTTTGTGGATGTTTTCATGTATCTTCAAACAACAGTTTAGCCTGTAGATAACAGAAGTAACAGGTATAACAGGTATAACAGAACAATGTAACAGGGATAACAGAATATTTGACTCTTAGAAAAGTAAGCAACAGTAATAGTTAAAAATATTATTATAATTAGTATTTCTGTCAGAAGTTACATAATTTTTGTATTAAAAATGTAGAATACTACATATAGAAAAAAAGAGGTAGATAGGTTAGGTTAGGAGGTACGAAGTGACATGTTAAAACTATGCTAATTAGCAAACCTGAGCACAATCGCCGCACTGTCATTGCGCCGTTGACAACGCTGCTGAACAAATTTTTGCGTGTCAGTTGTAACATTGAAGTATTAATTTTTAAAACAAAGTCCATCTCCACATGCAGCTTGCCGGTCTCTAGAAACGGGACGCATATGGTAATTCCTTATTCCAATAGGAAATAGCGGCGGTCACTCGCAATAATCCATCACTGGGTTATTTGTTTGTCCCGGGACATGTTTATATCGTTTTACGTATTCCTTACAGGTTTTTGATAAATATTTGTTCCGAGACAGTTCGGACATGTCCAGGAATTGAATATCCGGAATGAGGGTTTTGTGATTGGCATGTGTGGGAAATTGGGAAGCTTTCTGTTTCGTTGAAATATTACATGCGTACGTTGGATTTATGAGTAAAACTATTGCAACTCACAATGCTGAATTAGCTAATTATAGACTTCTTGTTATCAATGGTCTACGACCAATATCTTTTTTTAAATATATATATTTTTAATATGACCAATATTCCCGTACCCCTCCACTTTATCGGAAAAGACTATGTGTTGACAGTAATATATAACACTTCTACACTAATATATGACACTTCCAGTTTCTGAGTAGTTCAGCGAGTGTGGATCGAACCACTACTTCTCGGTGATGAGTCGGTCCCTTTTACCTCTGAGCTATTGGACTTTATATTATAAATGAGAGTGTGTTTATTTATTACGTTTTCATGAGTAAATATCTAAACTTATTTTGAAAATTATTTTTCTTTATTCACCATTGGACAGCTTTTGTAGATTTCACATTCAAATTTAGTTGAAATTTTTATACTGTAAACTGTCTTTGGTTCAGTCGTTAAGTTATTTGGCTTCGAATCACGAGGTCTTGGGTTCGAATCTTGGGTCGGGCTGCAAAATGTTACACTTATCTTTCTTCTAATAAATTATTAAACATTAAAAAATATTATTAACAGCCAAAATCATTAACGCTAACGCTTCGAAAATTGATAAATGTATGGCAATAACATTCACTATGGACAGGTCACTATGAACTGTCATACATTTTGTTAGTTTTCGAAGCGTTAGCGTTTGTAGAAAGATAATCGACGTGCCACATGGCTAAGGCCTATGTTGGAGACACTAAGCCCGCGCCTCGGGGAACATGATCTTTCGTTTCCGGTCTTTAACAGTAACATAGTTAACGTTAAAAGTCAAACATTGAGTATAAACCATATGCTACATATTATCAATCCGCAATGGAGCAGCGTCGTGGGTGTAAGCTCTATATCCCATGTATCATTAACTAGCTGACGCCGCGCGGTTTCACCCGCGTGGTTCCCGTTTCCGTAGGAATACGAGGATAATATATCGCCTATAGCCTTCCTCGATAAATGGGCTATCTAACATTGAAAGAATTTTTCTAATCGGACCAGTAGTTCCTGAGATTAGCGCGTTCAATCAAACAAACAAACAAACTCTTCAGCTTTATAATATTAGTATAGATGAGAGCTGATAATGACAATGATAGCTATTATTATTGTTTGATGAACTTTCGGGCGTGGAAATACCTTGCTTCATAACCTAGAATGTTTACAAAGAAATTTGCCACAGACTTCTAAAATAGAAAGACACGAGCGTATAATATCAAGTAGGTATGAAATGTACTAAGAATAGAAGCGACGCCGCAGCAAAAACTGTGCACTATCCCATGGGCCATCACGTCATTACAGCCGAGGCTAAGGATCGTATGCATACAAAATAGACCTTATCAGTTATGCATAATGCGGAGACCCCAAAGGTGGGCAAAATATTGCAACGCCTGTGTACCGCGGTTATACAGGCTGCTCCTTTAATTTTAAGATAACCTGATGTTACGAGTAGTTTCAAACTGATGTTATATAGTAACGTGGTTCTTCAGAGTACTTATAGTTAGTTAGTTATAATTTTTTTTGTGTTTTTCAGCAATTTGATATAAAAAAGACAAGAAAAGACCTATAACCAAAACTTCAAATTAAAACGAACTAGTAATTCTGTTTGAAAATCAGGTAGTTCGTATTCTGAAAATTATAATACACTAGCAAACGTCCGCGGATTCGGACGCGTGGAATTCAGTTTTTCACAAATCCCGCGGGAACCATGGATTTTTTTTTAGATGGTAGCCTTTTTTTTTTTTTTTATATTTGCCTAATACACGTATAGAAATGCTGTTTTACAAGTATAATTAGTAAGAATAACAAATATTCATACCATCATCAGGTTTTGGTTATTTATTTAAACAAAAACCATCCTGTATATTCGCCAAGTGACAATAGCTCCGCACCGTCCAATGTCAGGCTGATGGATTTTGTTCTGTGAATCTATTACAGTTTTTTTATTTGCCCCAAGTCGAGACGCGGCCATCCCATGAATATGAATAGAACATTGGATCACATACATTTGTTTGCGTGACATACAAATTGATTCTTTGTATCTAGATTGTAACTTGGCACAGCCACACTTTTTTTTATTTTTTGTTTTTTTTTTATTCTTTACAAGTTAGCCCATAAGTTGTGGTAAATGATGATGCAATCTAAGATGGAACTTGCCTGTAACTAGCCACGGACGAAGCATCCCACCAGCCAGACCTGGACCAATTAAGAAAACAGTTTTTCAGCCCAGCCGGGAATCGAACTCAGGACGTCCGACCTTGTAATTCACCAGCATACTATTGCGCCTCGAAGGCCGTTAAACACATCGGCAGTCAGAGACTATTAAAGAACCACAGACAATTTAGCGAATACTTATTTTTAAAAAAGTTTTCTAGCAAGTGTTCAAGAATTATATTCACAGAACATGGGAAACGCTTTTGGTGACACAATTTGCCTGTACGAGTAATGTGTCTATCAATGAAATCAAGTTATCCTAATGTGTAATTACGTAGAGATTCATCATTGTCAACCCATATTCAGCTCACTGTTGAGCTCGAGTCTCCTTTCAGAATAAGAGAGGGGTTAGGCCAATAGTCCACCACGCTGGCCCAATGCGGATTCGGATGCGGTCAGACTTCACACACGCAGATAATTAAGAAAATTCTCTGGTATACAGGTTTCCTCACGATGTTTTCCTTCACCGTTTGAAACATGTAATATTTAATTTTATAAACTGCACACAACTGCGAAGTTGGAGGTGCATGCCCCAGACCGGATTCGAACCCACACCCCCCGGAATCAGAGGCAGAGGTCCTATCCACTGGGCTATCACGGCTCATCAGTCAGTTACACAATCATAATACGTAATTAATGATAATTCGTTGATGTGCTCATTTTGGAAATTTATTTGTTTTTTTTTTAATAGGTAGATATTATATTTTAACTATTCGAAATGTTACATTATTTTGATTTTTTTACAATGACACATAATGCGATGTACTATTTTTTTTTTAATTTTTCTCTGCCAAATTTAACTTTAAAACACTCATTAAGTAAAAGATAAGTCTCTCAGATGCCTATCGTATCGGTTTCCAATTAACAGCGACACAGTTCAGTCTCATTATATTTTTAATTTGGGGGTGGAATCTCAAATTAAAGCGGGCGACGTCAAAGGACACGCCGACTGCCATTAGAGCTAAATAATTAAAGAATTCGACCGTCTTCACTGTCGTTAGACGGAATTAAGAAACCGCCTCGCTAAACTTCACCACTTCGTTATACGCGTAGCTACCAGTTCACATACCCGGTAATTAAAACTTCGATATTTTGGAATATCTACGTCACGAAAATAATGAAGATCGGACACTTGGTAGCTAACTGCGGTCCCCATAAGAACGGACTCAGTCATTTAGCGAGCTATGCTTTTAGTATAGACTAGCTGACGCCGTTTTTACCCGCGTGGTTCACGTTCCTGTAGGAATAGAGGGATATTATATAGCCTATAGCCTTTCTCGATAAATGGGCTATCTAACACAGAAATAATTTTTCAAATCGGACAAGTAGTTCCTAATATTAGCGCGTTCAATGAAACAAACAAACAAACAAACTCTTCAGCTTTATAATGCTTTTAGTACAGATGATCCAAAAGGACAAATTGTAAAAAAGCCTTAAGACTATACTCTCGAAGAAGGTTAACTATCTTAGTGGGTGTCAGTAGCGTAGCGTGCCTTGGAGGGGCCCTATATCGACAATTCGCTGAGGGGGCCTAATCGCGGCAAATCCCGAAAAATCTCTTTAGTTTTATAATGGAGATCGGACACTTGGTAGTTAACTGTGGGATAAGAATGAACTCAGAGTCATTTAGCGAGCTATGCCTTAAGTATAGATGATCCAAAAGGACAAATGTAAAAAAGCCTTAAGACTATATATCTCGAAGAAGGTTAACTATCTTAGTGGGTGTCAGTAGCGTAGCGTCCCTCGGAGATGCCCTGAATCAAAATTAGTTGGGGGGGGGGGGGGGGGGGCAATAGACGAGCGGCAAAACCCGAAAAATCTCTTTAGTTTTTGATTTACTCTACCATAAAGTATTTGCTTTTCTTACATTTGTCATTTTGCAGTTTTTTCCACGATAGCAACACCAAGATTAAGTAATATTGTAGATAACTTTTT
Source organism: Bicyclus anynana (assembly GCF_947172395.1). NCBI lineage: Eukaryota > Metazoa > Arthropoda > Insecta > Lepidoptera > Nymphalidae > Bicyclus > Bicyclus anynana. Next base: position 5,315,733 of record NC_069087.1, on the reverse strand, counting down.
AAAAATTTTTTGTTAGACACATAATAGGTACACCTGTAGTTTGGAGGCCCCGTATCATTGAGACGGCTGATACACCAGTAGTTAAGCCCCTGGTGGGTATGTTTGTACCTATTATTGGAATGTATATAATTGCTTTAAAACAACATCAAATTGGAAAGTTTTAGCCTCGGTTTAGCAAGGTGCAGTTCATCTGTAAGACTTCTAAACTGCCTACGATAGACAAGTACTAAGTTGATGTAAATTTGGATTCCGTCTAGTCGCGTGAACGCGTTTACATGCAAACTGAATTTACTGACTCGTTAACTTACCGTTGGACACACCTATATACTATAAATACTGGCTGTACTTAGTAAGCATAAAGAAACAATTTAGTAACCATACAGTTGGACTAAAATAATGATTTTTTTTTCTTAAAGAATATTTGCCATATATTTTATAATATGACCAATATTCCCATTTCCGTCCAACTAGTCGGGAAAGACTGTCGGGAAGGACTGGGTACGACAAGAGACCAACGGGGCGAGGCTCGAACCAACACCCCTCGGTGATGAGTCCGACCGCTCTTACCGTTGAGCTATTGACGCTATTGAGAATTTATTTACGAAAGATACGCAATACACTCCCTGAGTTGCGGATACGTAGTTAAATGCAAATTCAAGTGTAAAAGGCGTAATTATATTTGTCTGACGTATTGTGCCGTGGCATATCAGAACAGAATCGGTATCATACATTTTTTGTGGCAACGTTTACACATATGTGTTGTGATATATCCAAAAGTCAACAGTCAAAATTCATTTATTTCAATTAGGCTTAGTTTACAAGCACTTTTGAAAGGTCAAGATTATGTCATAATTTAATTTAATCTAATGATGGTAATAATGGTCGAAAACTCAAAACTAAAGTTACGAGGGTTCCAAACGCGCCTTGGTCCGAGAAGAGCCCACAACAAACTCAGCCAAGGTTTTTTTTTTGTTTACCACCAATTTACAAACTTATATAAAACTAAGCACACAGTAGTATATTACTGTTTAACACCAAGCTTTTTTATCATTAATATAATCATTAACACTATAATAAGCCTTTCCCAAAAGCTAGCGCTTAATAAACACTTTGAACTTTTTGAGAGACATTCCAGTAGCTTCATGTGGTAGTTTATTATAAAAACGTATGCAATTGCCCTTAAAAGAATTACTATTTTTTTTAACCTAGTATGGTGTGCAACAATTTTATTTTTACTGTCGTGATGGGACTCATCAGACCCGGTCCCGATTCGTGTCAGAGCGGCGGGTTGCGGGGGGAGCTGTAACGACACCATCACGACACGTCAGTCACTGCGCGCGCGGCAGTGCTGTGTTGTGACTCTGTCAGCGTCGCGTTTCAAGAGCTGCGGCTTTATTGATTCAGCCATTGTCCTGATGCTTCAGAAAACAACATAATAATGTCACTTGCCATCACGTCATGACACGATATGTGGCGTTACGTCAGACAAATATAAAGCCGGATTTATATTTGTCTGACGTGTCGTGTCGTGACGCATCAGAACAGAATCGGTATCATACATTTTATATAAACCTACAGAAACGGGAACTTAGTGGGAGCGTCTATTAGAGTAAAAAATAATGCAAATTATTAATTTAAATTTGCAGTAGAGCCTCTAACAATAAAGCTACTTGCGTAGGTACCTTATTACCATAGCTTGTTATCATATAAGAGCATGTAAATACGTTTGTTTAATCAAATCGCAGAAACATCTTAAAGCCATAAAGCTCGGCGAAGCAGAGGTGCCGTTGGCGAGATGGTATTCAAATGGAATAAATCCAGGTTGCAGGGGTCTAGGAGACCCTGGGGAGTGATCTCAACGGAGATGACCGCTCCGAGGTACTTGACACTTAGATGAGAAACTCGTAGTAGCTGTTGCAGACGAGCGGTACAAACGCCGCGTTTTTTTAGATACTCATACAGTATTAAAAGATAACGAGAAAAATTTTAAAGTTTGCATCTGTGGCGTAATACTATAATATTTGAAATTATGGGAAAAAAGATGAACTAATATTTCCATACATATGTATGTCAAAATCAAATCAAATCAAATCAAAAATCATTTATTTCAAGTAGGCTCAGTTTACAAGCACTTTTGACACGTCAGTTGACTATTTGTAAAGATTCTACCACCGGTTCGGAAGGCAGGTTCTGCTGAGAAGATACCGGCAAGAAACTCAACAGTTGCTCTTTTGAAAAAGTCATACAGTATTATAATTTACAATTGATAACAATTACAATTTCTTATAGTCTTATTTCCTGTGTGAAGGTGGAAGCTGATCCAATGGCCTCCAAGCGCTTTTATCTTTAAGGAACTCATCAATGTTGTAGTAACCTCGACTAAGTAAATGTTTTTTAACACATTGCTTAAAGCTATGCATTGGCAGGTCCATCACAGTCTTGGGGATCTTGTTATAGAAGATGTATGTATGATGTATGTATGTACGATGTACTCGTACTGGCCAATTAAATACATTCCTCTGAAGGTAAATAACATTTTTTTTTTCATTATTATTATTTTATTCTTTTTTTTTAGCTTTTAGGATATTAAAAATGCTGTAGTATATTTGATTACACTAATGAAACTTCTATCTTCTTAAAATCTGATTTGTTCCAGTTTTCTGTCAATCTTAATTAAAAAGGAGATAAATAATAAAGTTTAAAAATAGGTATGCAGCTAGCGGACGACCTCGACTCCATGTACGATAAATAATTATTTCTTACAAATCCCATGGGTATCATGGCTTTTTCTGGGATAAAAAGTAGCATATGTTCTGCTTCAAGATCCAATTTATCTCTATACCAAATTTTGTCGAAAACAGTTTGGCAACTTAGCCGCAAAAAGGTAACAGGCACAAATACAGACAGGCAGACATACAGACAGATAGAAAAATATACAGACAGTAGACCGACAGATAGACAGGTAAGCAGGCTTACTTTCGCATTTTCTGTTTTTTATAAATTCCGTGGGCACCATGGATTTTTTTGGGATAAAAAGTAGCCTATGTTCAGCTGCAAGGTCTAATTTATATCTATAAAAAAATTCGTCTAAATTAGTTCAGCAAATTAGCTGTGAAAAGGTAACAGACATACAGATAGATAGATAGATACACATACAGACAGGCAGGCTTACATTCACATTTATAATATTAGTCTAGATTTGCGCGTTCAGAACGCCGGTCTGCGATCGTACAATGTCGCAGACAAATTACGAGTCGCTGCTACTCGTGCAAGGGCTCCGAAAGGGGTAATGTTTACATTTTAATGTAAGAATACCGTTGGCACTGCACGCTCGTTAAGAGGATCATTTTCTCACCCGCAATTTTGGATTAAATGCGTCTTTTTACTTTCAATATTAATGAACTGTTTAATTAAAGTATTTTAATTTTTATAAATTGCTTAACATTATCTTGAGTTTGCTAAAATTTGGTGTGTTTTGACACTGACTTATTTATTTTTAACTTTTACCTAGATAGATAATGTAATATGACGTAATATTTTTTTTTGAAAACAAATGCATTCAAAATACGAAAACCTTCCCTTTAAAATATACCTTTAAAGAAAACCGCAAATTAATTAGCTCAGTAACGTAGAGGTAAGTATTTGTGAGAGAATAGCGTATAATAATAATAAATAATAATAATGAAAAAATATTCTTGATCAATACACGCATAACTATCATAAGCCCCAAAGTAAACGTACACCATAGCCTGTATTATGGGTACTAAGATAGCTGATTTTAAATTACAATAAATTAAAAAAAAAAATCAAAATCAAAAATCATTTATTTCAAGTAGGCTCAGTTTACAAGCACTTTTGACACGTCAGTTGACTATTTGTAAAGATTCTACCACCGGTTCGGAAGGCAGGTTCTGCTGAGAAGATACCGGCAAGAAACTCAACAGTTGCTCTTTTGAAAAAGTCATACAGTATTATAATTTACAATTAATAACAATTACTGTTTACATTTTTTATAGTTTTACTTTCTGTGTGAAGGTGGAAGCTGATCCAACGACCTCCAAGCATCTTTATCATTAAGGAACTCATCAATGTTGTAGTACCCTCGACTAAGTAGATGTTTTTTAACACATTGCTTAAAGCTATGCATTGGCAGGTCCATCACAGTCTTGGGGATCTTATTATAGAAGAGTACACCCAAACCTACAAAAGATTTTTTAACTCTTTGGAGACGATATGCAGAAATAACTAACTTATGCCCGTGTCTAGTATGACGTGGGTTTAAATCTCCTTTTCGTTTGTACAAATTAATATTTTGTCTTACATATACTATACTGTTATATATATATTGACAGGCTACTGTTAGTATACCTATTTCTTTAAACTTTTGACGAAGGGACTCGCGTGATTTTAATTGATATATTGCTCGAATTGCTCTTTTTTGAAGAACAAATATAGATTGTATATCGGCAGCCTTGCCCCACAATAAAATACCGCTGTGAAAGTACGCAAAATAAACAAGCCTAGCTGTATCAACATCAGTAAACTGTCTTATTTTTCTCACGGCAAATGCCGCTGAGCTAAGTTTACCAGACAGTTTTTCTATATGAGCACCCCACTGAAGTTTACAATCCAAGGTCACTCCCAGGAAAACTGTGGAACTCTCCATTTCCAGTGTTTCACCATCGATCATTATAGACTTATCTAATTTTTTAACATTTGGCAATGAACACTCAATACATTTAGTTTTCTTGGCATTCAAAAGTAGATTATTTGCAGTGAAGACTGACTGAGTGACTTATATCTACATATAAGTACATACACAATGTATAAATACACCTAGATACTGGAAAACACCCATGTTCATCACACAAATATTTTCCAGTCGTGGAATCAAACCGGCCGTGGTCATTACCTACGAATCTATCTACGGTCTTCTCTCAAAATGAGAGGGATTAGGCTAATAGTCCACCAATGGTCCAATGCGGATTGGCAGATTTCACATACGAAGAGAATGAAGAAAATTCTCAGGTCATCAGGTTTTTTCCTCACCGTTTGAGACACGTGATATATAATTTCTTAAAATGCACATATTAAATGAAAAGATAGAAGTGCGTCCCTCCGGAATTGGAGGCAGAGGTCATATCCACTGGGTTTTATATACTATAATTATTATAATCTACCAGCTATTAATTTTTCATTCATTAATAAAAGTTATCGTTATGAAAACAGTCTATCGTCATGAAATTTCACGAGCATAAAATCGAACTGAGAATTCAACTCTTTGATACAGCGCAGTAAAAATATGAGCGGGCTATAAAAGGGCTGTAACAATTTCAGTTAATATTAATCGTTTTTCTTTCGCGACCCTTCCGGGGGCCATCGCTTTATTTCCCTCCAATTCGCCCCTTGACGATAACTATGATATATTTATTATTGTGCTAAGACATTACGAAGGCACCCATGAGATGTATTATTGCTAACAAATAGGTCAGTATTTCAAGAATTTATTTATTACGTACTTACTTAGGTGAAAAATTAAACTAGGGCAGAGTTTACCGTGGAGTGGTCGCGCGGTTTACATATGTAATCCACCCAGAGAAAATGGAAAATACCTTAAAAAAGGTTCATCATTTTCATCATTGCATCATTCACATGGATCGGCAGACTTCACACACGCAAAGAATTAAGAAAATAGTCAGATGTGCAGGTTTCTACACGATGTTTTCCTTCTGAAAAGTTAGAGGTGCATGCCCCGGATCGGATTCGAACCTACACCTTAAAAAACGCTATCGTGTGAACATATACTTGCAAATCTTTAACGTCCGTAAAAAAAACTCCCGTGTGAATGTGGATGGGGGGGGGGGGGGTATTTCCTTCTCCAAAACAGTTCAGTAATTAATCCTCATAGTATGTACTGCGTTTATGCATCTATGAAGTGCACGTCACTGGCCCAGGGTATAGGTAAACAGGTAGACAAATCACAAAGCCCGTCTGTCGCACGAATCTCAGTCAACAGGAAAAAATCAAAGTAAACATCCCCTCGGACGTCCAGCTAACGACCAAACTGAGTTCTAATCACGAAACGTCAAAAATGGATATCGAGAATTGAATTCCGCAATCTTCTTTTTGCGTATAGGGCGTTCAAATGGCCAGATCAACTCAATAAGGGTGACGTGTTTACTCGCGGCCCACAACTGCGGGTCTTTTTTACATTTTTCCAAACGTTATTTACCCGGTGTCGTAAAGGCATTGTGCCCGGTGAACAATGGTTGGGGATATTTCGCGTTTCTTTCTTTGTTTCAACGGTTTTTTGCTCTTTTAGCGGTACGGGTGTCCGCGAGCGTGCCGTGTTGCTATTCATTTCGATTTGCGGCACTGATGCGATATAGCTGTCAACGTTCGCCGCTTTAAACGTGCGCTTTGTTATTTTGTGATCGGGTTTTTTTGGCAGAACGTATACACGAATTATGATATCAACTAATTTTGGCTACACAATCGTACGTCCTGACTACTCAATGAATGGTTATGAAAATGTTTTAAAACAGAACACTCCTTTAGTTGGAGATCTAAAGGAATGTGTATGATGTAGAAAAACATTTCTTTTCATGCGAGTGAAAATATGAGTACTAACTAGCATCACAATAACATACAGTAGTAAGAAAAAGAAGAAAGATAAAAATATCATTACCGAGGAGGAGTCATGTAGATAAACTGCTTAATAACTCCTGAACCTTGGACCAGATGGCCTTAGGTTTAAAATAAGTAAAAATAAAGAATTTATGACTTCTAAATTTACAAATACGAGTAATTTGTAAGCAGACATCATCCATAGTTTCCATTCACCGGAAGAGATGTTACCATTAATTTTTTTTTCTTTACAAGTTAGCTCTAGACTACAATCTCACTTGATGGTAAGCGTTGCAATTTAAGATGGAAGCGGGCTAACTTGTTAGGAGTCGGATGAAACTCCACACCACTTTTGGTTTCTGCACCAACAATCGCTTATCGATATGTAAAATTGTATGCAAATTGTAGTTGCCAAAATAAAAGTGATAAAAGTCTGCGTGAGGACCTTCGTAATTTAATAAAAGCTTCTGTGCATATGTTACCTAGACACTTGTAACGCAGTGGCATAGTAAACTTTTCAACTCATGCTTCTACCATAGAATACTATGGACTTTGGGAAGTATCAGGTTTCAAGTGTCTAGACTACTAAATGTCCAAGTATAAAATGTTATATTTAGGTATACTTTATACAGGATATCATGAGAAATCATGTCGCCAGTCGCTGAACACTTAGACCCATGACAATTGGCAACTTTAAAAAGATAGATACAAAATTTTATCATAAATGGTATCTTATAATCATGTTTTTATGGAGATATAATATTTGCTAGGGCCGTGATAGCCCAGTAGATATGACCTCTGCCTCCGATTCCGGAATGTGGGTTCAAACCCGGTACGGGGCATGCACTTCCAACTTTTCAGTTGTGTGCAATTGTGCATTTTAAGAAATTAAATATCACGTGTCTCAAACGGTGAAGGAAAGACATCGTGAGGAAACCTGCATACCAGAGAATTTTCTTAATTCCCTGCGTGTGTGAAGTCTGGCAATCCGCATTGGACCAGCGTGGTGGACTATTGGCCTAACCCCTCTCATTCTGAGAGGAGATTCGAGCTCAGCAGTGCATTGAATATGGGTTGATAATGATGAATGTTTGCTAATTGAGTGGTGACATACATTTTTATATTATTCTGAAGATAATATTATAATAAAGTATGTATTTACTCGAACGGTTGACCTTGAAACCTGCTACCTCTGAAAGCCACTATTTTATTCCGTAGTTGCCTAAAATACTATTGTATAGTAGCATAGACTGATCATTTAGATTTATTAAATGAGGCAGGTCGGTTGATAGTGTGGTCGGGTAACGAATCATTACTTTGTCTATGTTGTCTGTGCTCCGTCTGGATTGCCCCTTACTACTTTTGAACTCTGTCATCACGTAAAATTATTCTTACTAAAGCTTTTCAATCTATAAATGTTATGGGCATGTCTTAGGCTCTCAAACTATAACAGGTTAGCTTCTTTTCAAACAAACTTTTTTTTTTGTATTTTCAAGCACAATAGGTTATTTGTTCTGAACGCTGTTTGACCAACACATTTTGGTGTTCCAGTTTTTGTTTATTCTTGAACTCTAATTATTTCAGACCCCATTAATAGGACTCGCAATATATTCTTCATATGCCTACCCAAGTTACGAATTGTTGTAGAAAAAATTAGCCCTTGTTTTGTATATATAAAACCAAACTTATAACACCTTTACAGAAATAAGCAGGGTAGGTACGTGCTACCCTTCGACAGACTAGGTACTGCAGCGCCGTCACCGTAAAAGCTTATCGACCATTTTAGCTCTGCTTTAATAATAAAGAAGCAATAAAGAGCTTCGTCCTTACCCGTTTTCAATAAACACCTTTATCGATTATTCAGCCCGTCGTCCATACTTACATCTCTGAAGCCTCCGCCATAGACAGAAAGTTGGCAAACTAATTCACGACACAGGCATAGCTTGTGTCGGGTGGTTGGTAGGTGGTCGGTGGCTCGGTGGCGATAGCCGGTGGCCGCGGGAGGGGGTCTGTGGAGGGGCAGGGGGTCGGGGCGTGCTCGCGGCTGGGCGGCGCCGACCAATCCCGGCGCACCACCCACCGGAGCCCGCCCAACTCACCTGCGTCTCACCATTAAGCCCGGTTTTCTCGTACTTTTTTCGCGGACCTCGTATCCGTTCACTGGCGCCGTCTTTATTTTATTTTCTCCTTTATACCTCCTTCCAGGCTCGCCTCCTATTTAGCGCCCGTCGTAGGTAGGAGAGAACCTTTTGTGAATACGAATGCTGAGCAGGTATCTGCGCTCGTTAGTTACGGGCGCTGATATGTAAAGTAAATAAAGGTTCTTTGCGAGGCGTCCGTGTAATGAAGCCAGCCTCTATACCTATGCGCTGGCAGTCCTGCAGAGGCCTAATTAAAGCGGCGGTATTAAATATTCGTCGGTAGGCCCGCGCTGTAAACTTTCCTTTACGAGCGCAGCGGAGTAGCGGTAAACTTTTAACGCCGTATCGATCCGTAAAAAGTTCGTCATGAAAGTAATCTGGGCAACCTTGCTCCACATTTTGTTTCAATGGCCCGAGGAGCGGCCGAAGTCGTATGCAAGTGTCCCTACCAGGGTGAACGATCCCCACATCGATGAAGTTTAACTGAACTTGGAAAAAACTTGGGCGAACTTTGTTCGCGCCGCGTGATTAGGAAGACTTAGTTTTGAAGTGAGTCGGGAACTCTTTTTTTCAGTTTTGAAAGTGGGTGGCTCAGTTTATGATCCGGGTGAAAGTCGCGGCGGATCGATGAACTCTGGCCGGGGTCAACAGCGCCGATCAAAGTTTGCTAATAACCAAATTTAATACGAGGGGAGGCTGCATTGTGTGCTGAAGATCAAAACAAACGTGCTTAGAATAACTCATCACAGAAAGGATTAGTATACGTCATTGAAAATAGTTCGAACACATTAAACTATCTAGAAGCTAAAAACCACAGAACTAAAAACGCTAAAGCTAACGCTTCTAAAAACCATTCAATCTTCTAATAACGACTCAAAAGTCAATATATTTTAATACTAGCGGATGCCCGCGCCCTAGACGAAATTTTTCACGAATCCTACAGAAACCATGATTTTTTCGGGTATAAAGAGTATATAATCATATTCAAATCCGTTCAGCCGATCCAAAGATTAGCCTGGACAAACAGAAAGACTGACAGACGAAAAGTTTTAAACTTACTTGATTATTTTTTACTATCGTGTAAGTACTTGAAAAACACAATGATTAGAAATCACTGGCAGACAGTGTGTGAAGTCTGCCAATCCGCATTGGGCCAACGTGGTGGACTAAGGCCTAACTCCTCTCATTCTGAGACGAGAATCGTGCTCAACAGTGAGCCGAATATGGGTTGTTAATGATGACAGATAATTTTGTTAAGTATGTATTAGCTTACATTCAAAGTATCTAAAATTCTAAGCATTTCTGTCAATATCACAGTTTATTGACGGTATCTACACTTGTAGCTTGTCATAGACCTGTCATATAAATCAGCTGCTCCACCTAGCTGGATTTATCGTATTGAATACGTGGGTACACCATCCGAGCAATAAATCTTTACTTTAGTCACATAAGTCATTTCTGAACACGTCATACGCTGTTTACAGTGATCGTATAGCGATAAGAATAGTTGGTGTATACTTAACTACTTCGAAAAATATTACAACTGTTGCTTAAAGTTGAAAACATGAACAACACATAAGGAAAAAGGATAGTCTATTAGTGATCATCATTATTAACCCATATTCAGCTCACTACTGAGCTCGAGTCTCCTCTCAGAATGAGAGGGGTTAGACCAATAGTTCACCACGCTGGCCCAATGCGGATTGACACACGCAGGAATTAAGAAAATTCTCTGGTATGCAGGTTTCCTCACGATGTTATCCTTCACAGTTTGAGACTCGTAATATTTAATTTCATAAAATGCACACAACTGAAAAGTTGGAGGTGCATGCCTCGGGCCGGATTCGAACCCACACCCCCCAGAATCGGAGACAGAGGTTACATCCACTGGGCTATCACGGCTATTAGTGATAACTGCCTGTGAATATTTTTTTAAAGAACATTTGCCATATCTTTTAAATATGACCATTTCCATTCCCCTCCAATTAATTGGGAAAGACTGTAAGAGTGGGTACCACAATAGACCAAAGGTTCGAAGATCGAACCACCACCCCTCGGTGATGAGTGTGACCGCTTTTACCGTTGAGCTATTGAGGCTCGAATTGTATACATATTTGAAATTTTGTGCAGCTATGTGAAAATAATGTTAATAGTAGAAATGTTTAGTACTTTTCATCTACAAGACATTGGTAACGTGCGAATAAATACATGCCGATAACGTGTTTCTCTTACCTTATAGTATTTTGCGAAAATACATTTTCAATATTGTTAAGTCACGAAACTGGGAATATATTTCCTCATAATTTGTAAATTACATATTAACCTGAGGATTCGCAATAACGCTAAAATGGCAATAGACAAAGCATATATTTTAAGTCTTTAGCTGCTGAAATGGAATGAAATAGTAATTACTTAATAAATTTTGCGAGAATCCATTTTCAATACAATTGTTCATTGACGTTATTAAAAATATTTCGTTCTAATTTGTTAATTATCCCAACGATATTGACTTACCCCAATGATTCATAAAAATAAAATGGTTTTGAAATTTAATGATGATTATATAAACACCAGAAAAACTTCAGATACTCGTAGCACCAGAAATAAAGGTAAAGTGTCGATCAGCATTCCTGATAACGTCGACAATATTTTTCTGAACAAAAACATGTGAGTGCTTGCCACTATCTGATCTCTCCCCCGTAATGACGAGTGCAACGTACTTAAGAGATAAGAAACTTGGCCGTCGCTGCGTCAGCTGGCGTTGGCCATTACATTTTATAAGCGGTAATATATGTAATGTTACATATACACTGGTGCTATAATCTCAGAGTTTTAAAAACATAGCTACAATTATTCAATTAATAACAACTGTAAAACTTAATAGCTGCATGCTACAGAGGCCGGATATGATACCGAGAGGTCATATATTCAATCTTCACCCGCTGGAATATTATCGTGCCCACTTAAAAACAGTATTTCTGATTAATTAGTCAAATTTAAAAGATAAAGTAAATATTTTCTCTTCAGTATTTTTTCTACACTTTTATTAATACTCAGGGATTCATCATCATCATCATCATATCAGCCGATGGACGTCTATTGCAGGAGGTCCTTTTGTAGGTACCTTGTACCTTTTGTAGGGACTTTCAACCATCACGATCCTACGTCCAGCAAATCCCTGTGACTCCCTTGATGTCGTCACTCCACCTGATGGGGTGACCAACATTTCGGGATCGCCATACCAGCACTTTGGGACCCTAACGACCATCGGCTCTTTTTGGAGCATAATTAGAGATAATGTTTGATTATGTAATATTGTTAGTATTGTTCTCTCCGAGGCACGGGAGAGTCGCACTACCAACTTCCATACTCCAGATTACTATTACGAAATTCTTGGACATAAAAAACAATATTTGCATGACCCGACCTAAGCCTCTGAATCTTTAGTCACAACAACTAACCGACCAATTAAACAACTAACAAACCCGCGAGGGGAAAATGTATGAGTAAGTAATACATAAAGAAAAACCATATTGTTGTCTGTAGAAGCGTTTCTTTACTAGTGTACAGGGACCTTTATATGGTTCACATATGAAACTTGTCATAAAGTGGATCTTCAGATCAACTTCAACATTTTTGTAAATGCAGATCGCACATGTGTCGACGCTTAGCTGTCTTCATGGCGTTTATTTTAGATATTGAACTACTTATGCAAATAAGAGTACGTGTATATATACAGTGTATGAACAGCTTTAAAAATAGTATAAATAATTTTCGTTGTGTCAAAATATATTATGTTAAAAGTAAATCAATTTCTCACTCTACTACCAATCGTATCTTGCACCCTATCATGTTTTACAAAATGTAAGGCTTGTTTAATTTGAATATAATTTGCGTGCCCGATCTAAAACCCAATGCTTATGTCCGGTCTTGTAAGGCCTTAAGGAAAAGCTAATCAATTATTTAGGGGTCTTCCATCTGCATTTTGTGACAGAGGCGTATTCTGATCATTGTTAATGCTCGTAACTGATATGAATTTAAAACAACGTAATCATTACATTTTAGAATATAACAAATAAAAAGTACCAGCTTTATATATTTGCACGTGTTCTCCAGTTAATTTAACTATTTTGCTAGATTGATTAAAGAAGCTGTTTACTAATGTGAAAATTTATTTTAACCTCGGAATTATTAAGTAGATTTTATTGCAATTAGTCAGCTTCGCTAAAAATGTAGGTATATTCCCAAAATGTTGGGCGTACCAGACTGGTAACGGATATTTTGTAGCCTACAATCAGAATACGTCCCTGTCTTTATAAGACAGAATGTACTTCGATCGACGGTCTAAATTATTACTCTGAATAAATTTCAATCAATTACCGTGCCGAGGTGTGCGAACATGATAGTTTCAACATAATGCCGTCCGATCTCTTTGAATATTCAATCGACATCTTTGATGTATAAGTCGGTGTTGCCAAGAAGGCGGTTAGGTGCTTTCGAAGCGACTGAGATTTTAGATACGACCAGTATGTTATAGTTAGTGTCTCACCTAATTCTGCTTGCCTGGTATAATTTATCTGCCCAAACTGATTTTTATTACACTAAATACCTCATCCCTTAGCTCTGTGAGTTGTTAACTTCATAATTACAAAAATGTATGATTGAAAAATGTAACCGTGGCTATTGAAATTTCGTTTCGCCAACACAATGAACATTGATTATGAAATGTATTACTCGTTGTTTCGAACTTCCAACGTGTTTCAGAACGTGACTCGGACAATAGGCGTGGGGTTGCAATTACGCAAACTGCCCGACTTTCCTTTCTTAAGGTTAATACCGACCAAACGGAAAATACTCGAGCTTTTTGGTCGCTATTCACACAGTTTCTGAGTCAATAAATAATATTTTTTGTCAATCACTGTATTTATTTATTGAGAGCCGTGATAGCCCAGTGGATATGACCTCTGACTCCGAGTCCAAAGAGTTTGGGATCGAATCCGGTCCGGGGCACGCACCTCCATCTTTTCTGTTGTGTGCATTTTTAATTTTAATTAAATATCACCTGTCTCAAACGGCGAAGGAAAAACATCGTGAGGAAACCTGCATACCAGAGAGTTTTCTTAATTCTCTGCGTGTGTGAAGTTCGTCAATCCGCACTGGGTCAGCGTGGTGGACTATTGGCCTAACCCTTCTCAGCAGTGAGCCGAATATGGGTTGATAATAATGAATGACTGTAATTATATATGTTATAAAATGTGTTTATAAATAAATATATATGAAAATACAGTTTGTTTTGAACTGCTTATCACAGTAGCGGTGACTAGACGTCTGGTGTGTTACAACCTTATGGTGCTAACTCGTGATTTCCCCATAATATTTGTAATGCCGAAGCTGTGGACATTGTTTTTGTGTTATTTTTAACGTTTTGCCCTTTGAGTACGTTTCGAAAACTCTTTTAATTAGTAATTGTTCCCTGTTACTTTTTTAAAGAAAGAAGTTTGACCGAATTTTCTTTGGTCTATTTAAGATTGCATGTACTGTTATTATGCCTCACTTAAACAATAATAATTGTAATTAAAACTTATTTCAACAAAACATCGAGAATTTTATATTAATATAAATACTAGCGGACGCCCGCGACTTCGTCCGTGAAACTCGATGTAAACTTTCAACTAACCCTAACCAACTCTACCCCTACCCTACCCCTACCGTACCCCTACCCTACCCCTACCCTACCCTAACCCTACCCTACCCCCTACCCTACCCTACCCCTACCCTTTTCTGAATTTTCTTTGCTATAAACCTCACGGAGCCCAAGACCTTTCCAAAGAATGCAAACCCGTGGAAATCGGTTCGTTCGCGTTCTGGAGTTATAGGGTCAGGTAGGAAAACCCGACTTATTTTTATATTATAGTAAACTGTATAAAAATAAGTCGGGTTTTATATAGTACTAGTACTCGCGGTTTCACCGTGGAAAAATCGAAAATTAAATATGACCTAAGTTTCTGTTCATAACATTTCTCCTCGTAACATCAGCTATCTTATCTAACCACTCAAGACCCGTCAAAACTGGTACAACCGTTTCAGAGATAAACTGGAAAAAGCAGATAGACTTAAAGACAAAAACAGAGAAAATTAGCCAAAAGCTGTTAATTTAAAAATACAAACAGAATCTACAACTCAATTTATTTATATATGTATGTATGTATGTATTTATATACATCGGTTTATAGATATGTAATCTTTATTGAAAAAGATAAAAAAACAAAATTAAATAATAAATAAATAAATATACTTAAACAATACACATCACTAACTAGCCCCAAAGTAAGCATACAGAGTAGCTTGTGTTATGGGTGCTAAGATAGTTGATATTATAATATTAATATACAATTATATACTACATATAAATACTTATATAATGTATAAATACACACAGACACTGGAAAAGACCCATGCTCATCACACAAATATTTTCCAGTTGTGGGAATCAAACCCACGGCCATGGATGCAGAAAGCAGGGTCACTGCCCACTGCGCCACGCGGCCGTCAAGTATAAAATCAAATATAAAACATACACAATTTAAACACTCTGTATAACAACATACCTCATACAGCTGATACTAGACACGTAATATATAGCCTATTTAGATTTGATATAAGATGCATTCAAGTATCCTCAGAAGCCGTTCCCAATAATCCGCATATAGCTACTGGATAATTTATTAGATCAATATTGCTAAGGTCTTCGGAGGCGGCCATAATGGTTATCGCCCGTTTAATTACGTACTCGATTCGAGACAATGGTTAATAAGAAACCATGCCTCAGCACTATTCGATGATTTATTGGCGCATATTTCCAACTTCCACGGAGATTAGATGAATATTACAAGATTACCAACAGTTTTGAATAAGGGAGGGATTAATTAGACTGGAGTGTTTAATAGTTTATACCTAATATCTGGGTGAAGAAGCTTTGCTCGAAATTATTTTTTGTAAAAACTTGTTGGTTGTTACTCATAGTGTTAGTATTTTAGATTTTTTTTTGTTGTTTGTGTTAAAGATGTATTTAATAATAGTTTAAAGGTACCTAATATCTGGGTAAAATAGATTTGCTCGTGAATTTATATAATCTTATTTTTTTGTTAGTGTAATAGAACTTTTTACGCACCTATTTTAATTAAATTTATCGCAAATAGTTTTATCCGAGTTGCTTTTATACTTGAGACTTGCTTGTTTAAGTAGTAGGAAAAACATAACATTTTAATTTATTAGTCCATATCTAGGCATTGCATGAATGTCGAAAATAGATTCTGAGCTCAAAATTTAAAAAAAGGGCGCCAATTTGAAATTTCTTATTCCTGAACCGATTTCTTTCAAAATCGATATCTAGGCATTACCCGAATGGTGAAAACAGATTCTGAAATCAAAATTTTAAAAAATATGTACTCATAAACTATTTTTTTATTTAGAACTTGTTATTTATTTATAATATTTATTTGTTAACTATATTATCTAATGGTACAAAGATCTTAATATTTAATAATTACGTTAAAATCTACGAAAGTACTGTCTCCAGTATTAGTAAGAGTTACTCAGAACAATTTGTTTCCTAATGCCATCGTAACTCGGGATTTAAGACGAAACCAGAGGGGATAGTTTTAAGGCGATGTAAGCATTCCTGGACCGACCATTGCATAGTGTCTGGAATATTTGCGAGGCTTAGCATTCTGGGAAAATACTGCACAGAGTTTTGTTGATGGCTTAGCTTATTTTATTATGGGTAAGCTTACTGACTATAATATTTATTTATTTAGAAACAACAGGAACGGATCCTTTAAGGAGTACACAGTGTGGTAGTAAAAATCCCAAATTCACGTGGATGCAGTCACGGGCATTAGCTAGTTTACTATAAGATACAACAAAACTGAGTGAGTTACACTATTAAAAGCTTTATAACTAAAGATGAAAATTGACAAAGAGATAGATTATTATTGTATGAAATAGCAGAAATAGGCTACTTTTTATTTCGATATTAAAACTAACAGTAAAACTTAATTTAAATCTTTTCTTACTAGATTGAGTAGGCTTCTATAAATAAAATAGTTTAGGAATTTTACTAAATGTTGTTTTTGCTGAATATATAAATTTTCAGGCAATATTTTCGATGAATTTGGCTTTTTTCGAAAACTTATCCATAATTTTTTTATGAACTTTGTTATTGTAACGTATTTTAATTTTAATTAATTGTATTAAATTTTTCTCTTTGAATAAGACTTGGACTTAAGGTCGTTTTCAATAACCTTCCCAACATTATGGATAGATAGCTATCCTCAATTATCAGTAACAGTCAAACTATCTTTACATAGTCAAACTATCTGTAGTTTATTGATCAGTAGGTTATTGAAAAGCAGATAAGAACAGAAAGAAAGATTTTCGTAACTTTAGTAAGTGAAATGGCTGATAGATAGGTTATTGAAAACGGCCGTTAGTTAAAATATGAAACATGACGTATTTGAATGTCACAGCTGTAGCAAAAGTTGTTCTGCGGCCAGCGCAGATGTGTACACTTATTCAGACGATTCGACGATGTGTGCCTGACGTCCAAAGTTTTCGACGAAGGGAGAGCGCCGCGGGCGACGCCTATCTTCGCTCTGTAGACAGAAATTATCAGCGGCGATCCAGACATGACTATTTACTTAGCGGAGCCTGTCATATGTTATATTGTACTAGTCGATAGTTCAGAATATCGTCAAAACGAACGATAACTGGGTTATAATGCTCGTTACTTGCACGGGTCTTCAGCCAATTTTTATGGACCACTGAAGGTCTAGACTTCTCTTCTAAAAGCAGAAAGAATTAGAACTTTTTCACCCACCACATTTATACTTGACATTAACCAGCGCTTTGGGGTTTATTACAGGTATTAAAAAGCATTTCTGCATCAAAAAATGATATTCACACCTCGCATTATCTATTAATTACTCTACCAATGACACACACCATGACATGGACTACAAAAAAACAATAATCTTTTATTCGTATGTGAGGAAGGTACGTCCCAAATGATCACACTAATAATATTTTACGTAACTAAATAGTAAAATTATGTAACTTACAAAAATACCGCTGGAACTACGAGTATAACCAGTTTTGAATTGCAGAAAACCTAGACTACTAATACTAACTACTAATTGTAATCTAACGCTAATCATTATAAATTAAATGTGGAATATAAATTTATAAATATTTCAGCTTTCGGCATTTAAAAATAATGTTCAGAAGACAACTTAGCTACGCGTAGCCTACGACGTAGCTCGCTACGGCGTAGCTCGTAGACGTTTGTTCCAATACAAACAGCGGCCGAGTTTGACGCATCGAATTTCTGTCACGTCAGTGCCCTATTCAATTTTCAATAGCAAACATTTGTCCGCGAAGTTTTCTCAAATCAAATTTAAAATATGGATATTTTTATGTAGATCCCACCCTCGGACCCGTGCGGGTGACAAGTGGCAGCGGAGTGTATTGCTCGAGGCGAGGACGTATTGTGGCCTCTGGACCTATTCAATATTTCTTTCATACATTTCTAAGAAACCAATAAGCGCTCATATGAGGAATGGGGAGACTTTTATTTGAAACTTTTCATTGAATATAAATAGTAGGAAAACCTCTTTCATATGCGAAACAGATGGTACTTTCTATGCTAAGCCTTTTATTCTTGGTAAATATTTTTTCTGTATAATTGTGTTGAATCAAAACTATCAACTAATGAATGACTGAAAAAGCCTTTTATATATTTACTAGCGGACCCGCTCAAGCTTCGCTTTGACTTATTAATTTATTTATTTGCACTTCTTCCCTATCCCTACATTACACTACCCTACTCCTACCCCTATATATATATATATACCCTGGGGTGTAAGGGGGAGACTAGTACCAGTCAGTCTCCCCAACTGCCAACCTCACCTGCTCGTGGTGCACCCTGCAGATGGACCGACGAGGCTCTGGCGACCGACAAATGGCGGTATATCCATTCACAATGGCTAGATTTTCAAATGGCACAGGCCGGTGTCGGGCAGCAGCGACACCGGTGAGAGAAATCAGGTCCAGCGCTGACCAACCCGCATGCCCAGCGTGGTCAGTATCGGGCAAACCTTTGTAGATGGACCAACAAACTAAAACACAGCCCCTAGTCCCCGGCAGCCCCGCTATTCCTGGCTCTGGCAGCGGTTACGGTAACGGCGGGGCAAGGGGTGTTAAGAATCTCCGGCAGAGTTTCCGCTGCCAATCCCGACGACTAGACCTGGCAACATATAACGCACGCACTTTGAGGTCCGACGAAAAGATCATCGAGCTGGAAGAAGTTATGAGCAAGTTGCACTGGGATGTCATAGTAAATGCGAGCTTAATTAATCAACTATTTAGAAAATTTTCACATGAAACATCTTACGCGAGAGGTTACACAACAACACAGTTATAGTAACATCAAAGATTAGACCAAAACAAAAAAAAAGAAACAAAGTTACAAGTTAGATAACAACAAACATTGTACAACAGAGCCCTTCAATAGGAAGGACCAATGATTCGAATTTATGCTTTATGCAGTGGAAAATGATAAATTTATTTGCGTCCAGTTCCTGCGGAACACTTCGACGTCTCAAGGAAAATGTCTTGATTTTTTATGGTTACTGCGGCACGTTTGCATAATTTGCTACAAATTTTAGCAGATATATTCCATTCTTTCCCCAGAAATAATATTTTGGAAATTAATTCTGCAGGTCTCTTAAATACTGATGTTATACGACCTTTGTACATTTTTTTACTGTCGGGACTGTGTAAAGGAAAATGATTTTGAAAACCACTAATAATGTTGGTTGATTTTTAAATAAAGATCAATCTAACAATAATTCAAACAGTTTATTAAAGGTATTTTATACATAGTTAGTTTATAGGAGGAAATAAGTGAGTAAATATATCTTTATGTAAATCAAATGTTATTGAGAGTAATAATATCATAATTAACAACCTATATTCTACTCACTATTTAGCACGAGTCTCGTCTTAAAATGAGAGGATAAGGCTAATAGTCCACCACGTTGGCCCAGGTAAGAAAATTGTCAGGTATGTAGGCTTCCTCACGATGGCTTTCCTTCACCGTTACATTTTGATATTTAATTTCTGAAAATGCCTATAACCGAAAAGTTGGAGATACATGCCTTAAATCAAGATACAAATCTACGCTCTCCGAATTAAAGGCATCATCACTGGGCTAAGAAAAACGGCAAATATATATATATATATATATATATATATATATATTTTAAGTTCTTTTTTTATTACTTTGTAGAATTAATGTCTTCCTACATAAATATATAGTACTTCTTGACGGCAGGAATCACATGGTTATGTGGGAATTCTTTTCCAAGACTGCCTTATACTTGTCTCTAGTGTTTTGCTTAAGCGATTCTGTGTTTGTCTTAAGTGACTTCAGATCAAGAGGTACTAAGTTCAAGACCTGGGGTATGATCATTAATTAACATAATATAAAAGGAATTACAGTCACCTTAATACGATGTATTGTGTTGATGTATGTAGAGCCGTGATAGCCCAGTGTATATGACCTCTGCCTCCAATTCCGGAGGGTGTGGGTTCGAATCCGGTCCGGGCTTGCACCTCCAACTTCAGTTGTGTGCATTTTAAGAAATTAAATATCACGTATCTCAACCAGTGAAGGCAAACATCGTGAGGAAATCTGCATACTAGAGAATTTTCTTGATTCTCTGCGTGTGTGAAGTCTGCCATTCCGCATTAGGCCAGCGTGGTGGACTATTGGCCTAACCCTTCTCATTCTGAGAGGAGACTCGAGCTCAGCAGTGAGCCGAATATGGGTTGATGACGACGTAATACGATGTTAATGATGATGAAGACTTCCTTAGATGAATTCTGTCACAAAGAGACTTGGTTTTTCTTTGTGAATATAGTAATTCCAATACAAAAGAAAATATATAAACAAATTTCGGGCAGCTAAAGACAGATGGCGAGTGAGATCACGTAGGACGCGAGCGCTGCCTCAACCCTTCTTGGGTAATATCTTTAAAAGTTTGGCAGCCTCCCCTCCCAGGGGTGCGCCAGCGATCTCTTTACGTTTTGCTACCTATCAAATACTATTAGCATAAAACGTTGGAACAAGAAATCTAGATAGGTAGTTCTTATTATGTTCATAAAAACATTAACGTAATAATTCGCAGTCTATACAAGTTATATTCAGACTTGTTTAACATATGACTAGATAGTCGTACAATGTTTCCGTAAATTAGGTAAAATACGTTAATTTTAATCACGGGTTTTACAATTCACTTATTTGCATTTATTTTTTGAAAATCATGAGATTTTTTTAGTCTTTATGAAATATGAAATTACGCTCTATTGAGTTTTTATTAAATTTACGTAACCTGCGAGGCAAAAACAAACTTGTCCTTAAAATTGTTAGGGATTTAAGGAAATCATGAAGATATTTTCTTATTAAATTAGAAATACAAGATAAGACTTTCAAGGTTAAGGAGCCGCACTCAACACAGAGAGGTCTTGTGTTTGAATCCCGTCTGTAGGACTATTAAGGTAGTATCGTACCGTCTCTGAAAACAGCCTTTATTACTAATGGAAAGAGAAAAGATTACCCATATTAAAAAAGACAGCGAATGTCATCTATACTTATAATAAATCTGTAGAGAGGTCAATTATGTACAATGTACATGAAATATATTTCCAAAATAACTATCAGGGGGTGATTAGTGATCGATACGATGTCAAAAATGCAATCAGTAAAATTTTTCTCTGTCTGTATGTTTGTTATAGAACAAAAAACTACTCGACGGATTTTAATGAAACTTGGTAGGTACAATTATTTTTCATACTCCCAGACTATAATATACTTTTCATTACACTATTGATCAATAGGACCAGAGCAGTGATGGGAAAACGGAGGAAGTCACTCTATTTTTTAAGTTGTAAGTTTACATCGACTTTCACTCGTCGCGTCGTACAGGTCGCGGGTGTCCACTAGTTTAAAAATAAAAATGTGTTCCTTAAAAACAAAAAAATATAAAAAAAAAACAAAAAAAAAATCAATACATTGTTACCCAGGTGAACACACCTGATAAATGGATATTCACTAGGTTTCTTATAGGTTTCAAAGTAAAATAGTATTCAATATATTATACAAGAAATAATCAAGTACGCTTGAAATAAAACTAATTGACTCTAGTGTACCGTTCTACTCAAAACGAAATTCAAACTCACAAAATACAGTTCAAAGAATCGACGGAATAAGATCAGAGTATTTAATTTAAACTCAATTCCACTGAAAAGATTATACACCACGGGGAAGGGATGATTGATTTAATTATTCTACTCCTTAGACGTGTCCTCTCTTATAATTACGCTTCATTACTTAAGCATCGCTTTATACCGGCTAATTACTTAATAGATGTAACAAGTTATTTCCATCACAAAGTTGAGCTGTACTAATCAACGTTGAACAAATTCGTTGGGTACTAGAATATTGAAATACAAGTAAATAATACATTGCAAGTTATTACACTACTAACTGACTTAACTTTGTTCTGAGATATATATTTTTTTTAAATAGAAGTAAGTATTGAAATCGCGATTGCAAAATGGGGGTAGGGGAGTTTGTGAATACACAAATCGAGCTCTTTTGACCAGTATGTGACCACAAACAAGATTTTTAAAATTTTAGATGACTATATAAATTTCTTAAAAGTATACACATCATTATTATCACCATCATATCGGCCGATGGACGTCCATTGGCATCCAGCGATTCCTGCGAGTAGCTTAATGTCGTCAGTCCACCTGGAGGGCGGTCGACCAACACTGCGCTTTCTAGTGCGGGGTTGCCATTCCAGCACCTTGGGACCCCAACATCTACCGGCTCTTTGAACTATGTACCCCGCCCATTGCCACTTTAGCTTTGCGACTCGCTGAGCTATGTCGGTAACTTTGGTTCTTAGATTTACACGTTTAGGCATACACGTGGTACAATAATGTCATCATAATTACGGACTCATTTATTTCTAAAACGGCCGATACACGTTTTGCAACTCTTGCGTAGGATACTAGGTTGATGGTTTTTGCACTATATAATGTATAGCTGGAGTAAATAATAATTACAGAGTCTGATGACCAAAATCACGAGTATGGCGAATTTAATTAAATTTTACGTGTACATTATTATTTACATTAAATTTCACTTGTATATTATATAGACGATAAACAAGCTTGGTATTGAATTACACAATTCTACAATAAATTGTGTACTTAGTTCTAGATAAATTTTGAAAATTGGTAAACAAAAAACAAAACCTGGCTGAGTTTGTTGTGGGCTCTTCTCAGACCAAGGCATTTGGAACCCTTGTAACTTTAATTTAAAATATTTGACCAATTGTTATCACCATATCTAATAATATTATTACCTGACGTTTCGAAAGTGCTTGTAAACTAAGCCTAATTGAAATAAATGAAATTTGACATTTATAATTTCTATTATACTTACAATATGGCTATTCAATAATAGAACTCAGCAGCAAATTTTCTGCCGTTGTTAAGGCATTATTATCCTTGAGATCTGAGTACCAACGAGTATGAATCAATCAACCATTGATTCATTAACTTTTTCAACAGAAAAATGTCATCGATTCATATTGGGCAGAATTGTGTCTCTACGAAAAATTTATCGTTGATACGAAAAATTATGAAATTATCTATCGTCGGCGTAGCCGTGGATCATCTCTGTAAATAGGTCAAAGGAGCCCTCCAAGCCTGGGGGGACGCCTTGATAAAACTTTGGGAAACTTTTGTTTTGAGCACCTCCCCAGCCGACGAATAAAGTAACAATGAACGGTATATACGATTTTATACTTTAATCTATGTACCTTAAACAAAACAAACATAAATATCTAACATTAAATGTCAAACTAACTCAAAAGATTAAAAGGTGAATTAAAATCTGTGAAATTTTGAATTCAAACTCTATCAACACCTATTACTGGTGCATCTCATATTACTAGTAAGATATTCTCTGTATCAGCCCAGAGTTGGGCACATGGTAGTTACACCCTCACACGTCAGAGTACACTTCCAACGAAGCCTTCAAACTTGATTTATTTTTTTAATTTTTAAAAACATTAAGTGCGACAACTTTCTTTTCTCAAAATGACCAATATTCCCCAATTACATAGTCGAAGAGACTGTGTAAAGGGTGGGTAATACACGAGTCTTTCTACGTCAACACCAACCGACCCTTTCTCTGTATCAATTGAGGTAAATCATCATTACCATTTTTTTTAGCTATCTTTTTTATATTGAGAAAGAATACAATAAGGAACTTAAGCTTGTAAAGTTATTAGGATAAAAGTTCCTAATAACTATACAAATAATGCCCACGTGGAATGGTGGCAAGAATACTGGCTGCATTTCCGCGCTGGACAGCCAGGCTGATCCTTTGCCCAAAAAGAGCAAGCCCTTCTGTCACCAGTCGAGGCAACTAGTCGTTGACACCTGATGGTGATTGTTTAATAGTCCAATATTATTAACATAAGCCTGTCGAACAACTACATTCCTCTCATAATTAGGGAGGGGCCTAGCCCAGCAGTGGATCAGTTAGGCTAAGCATGAATTCGAGTCGATCTACCACCAGGTGGACTGACGACATCAAGCAAATCGCAGAGATTCGGTGGATGCAGGTGGCTCAGGATCGTAATGTTTAGAAGTCCTAAAGGCCTATGTTCTGCAGTGGACGTCCATCGGCTGATATGATGATGATGATAATATTCCAAGTCAATTACACGATACACCTCGAGCTATTTGATAGACCGGGGAGATATCTATCACGGTCAACGTAAAAAAGCCAGCACGAAAACAAATAGAGCAGTTCGGTCGAGGCAATCAGTTACTTTGTACGGGGCCGGCGGTCTAGCGCAAATAGGGGCATAAATGTGAATGGATGTTAACGTGTTTTTTACGACGGCTCGCCCGACGTATCGCTCTGTTTGCGTCCGGTATCTATATTCCGTGACTTCCCCCACGTAAATGGTATTAATTTTTGTTCTTTCTTTCCACTTCATTGATACTTTGTGTTCAAATTACGAAGTTATTCTACAGCCTGTATTGGTTATAGACATGATTAAACTTATTGAAGAAAGACGTGCCCTTAAAGTTTTTTTTTTTTTTAATTTTAATAAATTGCGTTGAAAGAAGGTCACATAATTATCACTAAACTTTCCTTGGTAAGTTCGTTTGATTTTAAATTATTGGTTGACCCCCCACTGAGTGGAATTATGATATCAACTGGATGACAGAGAGCCACCGAATGCAGTCAGCCCTGGACCTTGTTATTCAGAAGTCCTCACTATAGGCCTATGTCCAACAGTGAAATTACTGATAATGAAAATGATGGCGAATAGTACGTTTTTCCTACATATGTGTTATTATATTACTATTACTATTTAACAACTTGCAAGAGAGTTTGTTTATTTTAGTTGCTTAGTCGGTGAACTGATCTCGAGGAAACAAGGCAGTACCTCATACATTATTTTGGTAGCTTAGTCAGTGTAATGATCTCGGGGAAATAGGGCAAACATGTACCTCATCCTCGTAGAGAGCATCCCGGAAATAAAACTGGACGAAAAGAAGGATATAATTGTTATTCCAAAAATCAATAAATTACCGTTGAGCCCGATTTGGTGGTGTTAACTCTCGAACTATGCCAAGTTTAAGGTATAGTACATAGGATCATAACACACGAGTACTTTGTGGGGGGAATTAAACCTACTGCCCCTCTCGAATTTAATTCCTCTCTCTGAACCATTCTACCATTAAGGATTCAATACTACAAATTGCTGCGTAGTACAACAATAGGTCTGCTAACCAACATAAAAGAGTCGTCAGTACCAACAAACAGGATCATATTAGATTGACGGAGATAATTTATTTATACGATTTATTGTCGCGTTATACGAGGGGAGGTCGGGGCAAGTCAACATTGACTCTGTGTCGAAGTGTTTGCCTATCGGAACCACCGGCATGTTCTTTTTGGGATTGATTTTTCAACGATGTAATTTGCTGCCTACAATTGCCCAATGTTTTATTGCGAATTAACTTCATATGTGTCGTTTTAATGATTATTAATTAAAAATTATGTTGATACGACATATTTCTCTGTTTGGTTGTTCTGTTTTGGAAAATAAAATCTACTGAAATGAGTAATTTTTGTTAGTTTTTTTTTTTTAATACAAATAATATATTATATTCAGAGAGGACAAAAAGAAGATAAAACTTATCACTTAGGCAATATCTCCTAGACAACCTTTAGTGAGAGGAAATAAAACATAACATACAAGTTGGTATGGCTTAGTGTTTCCGAACACACTTATTATTTGAACTGAAAATTAGAATTAAACTAAAGAAACCTAAATAATGAAACTTGAAGCTTTAATGTTGTTATTTAAAAAAATGTATGGCATAAGCGACCTGTCATAAGCGTTGTTATAAACGAATATAGAAGAATGAATAACTTACCTTACTATCTACGATTGGACTGACGACATCAAGTGAGTCCCAGGGATTCACTGGATGCAGGCAACCCAGTATCGTAATGCTTGGAAGTCCTTACAAAAAGCCTATGTCCTGATGTGGACGTCCATCAGCTGATATGATGATGTTATGACAATCTATACCATCCACTCAAAGATTTTATAATAGAGATATGTCACTAGCATGTCAATACTGATGCGGGCTAAAGCGGCTAATTGTATTAATTTAATTGAGTTGCATAGCAAACAACAAAAGTTATTTACACAAATAATATTGTATACATTATCGAGTTGTGTGTTCAGGAACTGTAAACTGTATATATGCATAAATATATTATGTAAGCAAACACAAAATTGTGTATGTGTGCGCTCAGTAGAGTCGCTAAATTCAGATCACTTTTTGAGGTGATTTTGTAGGCTCGTATCATGTCTATAGTATAAAATGTCGCTGCCTCCACTCGTATCTTATGATTCATGTTATGAAACGCTGTTGTGTATTATGACGTTTACATCAAAGGCTTATCTGAGTTGATCAAAGCATTCCATGGAACAATTATTCGGTTTGCTGATGATAAATTGACTCCATAACATGAACCAGAGCACTTTTTGTCTATTCGCTCTGAGTGATGCTCCCTTCAGGCTATTCGACAAATATGGAGATGGCTTTTTTCATAATTATTTATAAATTAAAATACATTGCTAGTTGTGCCCCGCGATATTGCCTAGTAGATGCAGTTCCTGTGGGATTATTATTATTTTGTCATATAAATAAGTAATTATTTATATGACAATTTTCCTCTAGATTCAGATGGTGTGATGGTGTGAACTTTATTATGCAAGCAAACTCTTACCTTTCTAACTACATTCTCAAAGAAATGACTTTCATACATTCACCTTCTATTTTCTTTCCCTAAAGTTAAAATTTCTATCTTAATTTGTTTCGTCTGTCCATTGATAAGTCAATCAGTTTATATGTTTTGTAGATATTAAATATTTAGATATAATGCCATCACAAGTAACAGGGTAACAAAACTATTTTTTTGTTGATTTTTGATTTTAACATAGTCTAACTCCACAGTAGGAAGCGGCTCGAGGGGGGCCCGCGGCCTATTGTCGTGTCACATTAACGAGAATCGCATCATAACTCCCGATAATCTACGTTTATTGGCTCCGCTCGCTGCTTTATTACTCTTCGAATATATTCCATACATCCCCAACCTCCCCTGCACGAGACATAGACACGGTCATAACAGGAAACATATTCCATTTTTGTTTAGCCTACCTTATACCTATATGTCACCGTACTATATAGGACGTCAGTAGGTATATTTTACTATTTTCTTACAATATAGAAACTGAATGAAATCTTATCTTGATCCTTTCAAGTTGAAGATAAGTTAGGTTTATGATTGGTACTCACTTCACATTACTTCAACAATCCACCGCTAAAAAGTAATTTCTGGATAATTATTTTTTTATGCTATTTAGAAATAAAAGTTTTCATCACAATCATTGTCTGCAAGTCACACGTTCTGGTTACAAACTAACACTGTATGATAGTCATACGGTGACCTACACCAGTAGGTACATTTTCTTCTACTTTTTCAAGTGCCTCTAAGACTAGCAGTCAGCTTTGTAAACTTATATTTGCGTGGCTAAATAATTGTGCGACACTCGAGATCTCGGTCTACTCTCTGAAGATGTTTCTCAACCAAGACTTCGTTTTGCGACCAACGCCTCTTCTAACATCAACTTTTCCCATGAAAATGAGCTGTAGGAGTTTGTATCTCTAGTACCCTAGCACGGGCCCCAGATATGCAACTTTTTCTCTTCCTGACAGTCTGTAAAAGTTCGCGCTTCTGATTCTGGTAGATATAGGGGAAAGTACCCTAGTAGCGGACACTTAAGGTTTTTAGGAAAAAAATAAAAAAACTATTATGAAAAACGTATTTATATAACAACTTAATTAACTCGATAAATTCCAAAATCATAATAAATAAACAAAAATGCAATTTTTTCATTAACATATTCATTAACATAAATTAAACATTGATGAAAATAAATGCAATTTCTGCAAATGGCACCTAGTACCGGACGGATTACAGCGCAAACCTTGTTACGTCATTTTATAAAAGCTAAAAAAATATTTTTTGACCATGCTTCTCTTACCATAAGCAAGTGCAATAGACAACTACTCGTACGTCCAAGTATATAGCGTTCCATTTTGTATATATCGTCATTAAATGAAGCAAAAATGTTTATACCACGGTAGCCCGGAACCAAAAATGTTCGTAATTTT
Organism: Bicyclus anynana; assembly: GCF_947172395.1. NCBI lineage: Eukaryota > Metazoa > Arthropoda > Insecta > Lepidoptera > Nymphalidae > Bicyclus > Bicyclus anynana. The sequence goes on along the minus strand of NC_069087.1, from coordinate 5,287,054 downwards.
CATAGGCAGCAAGATATGACGACCTCCGTGGCGCAATGGTATGCGCAGTAGACTTACAACACGGAGGTCCTGGGTTCAATCTCTGGCTGGACCGATTGAGGTTTTCTTAATTAATCCAGGTCTGGTGGGAGGCTTCGGACTCGGCTAGTTACCACCCTACAGACAAAGACGTACCGCCAAACGATTTAGCGTTCCGGTACGACGTCGTGTAGAAACCTAAAAGGGTGTGGATTTCATCCTGCTCCTAACAAGTGAGCCCGATTCGATCTTAGATTGCATCATCACTTACCATCAGGTGAGATTGTAGTCAAGGGTTAACTTGTAAATAATAAAAAAAGTCATAAAATGACGCAAAAATGTTTATACCACAGTAGCCCGGTACCAAAAATGTTCGTAATTTTCATAGGCAACAAGATAAGACAGGAGAATTATAATTGTTATTACATGGTTATAACCAAAGAACAAAGGCTAAGCTTGTACAATCACGATCAAGCATTATACTAAAGACAATTCATTATTAGAGAGCTGTTAAGGCGGTCATAATCGGCAGTTATCGCCCTTTTATAGCGGATTTTACGACGCGAACTATTCACCCAAGAAACGTACTTGTTCTTATACTGCTATAACCTTTATTAGGGCTAATTAGAGAGGTTATGTGATAGTTCTATGGTTATTGTGTTTAAGGTGGTCAGTTAAACAAGATAAAGTGAAGCGTCTTTAACTCAACGGTCGTGGGTTCAGTTTTTGCCCATTGTACTATTTTAGTACACATCTGTAACACAGTCTTTACAATTATAACCTCAATAGCTCAACGGCAAGAGCGGTCGGACTCATCACCGAGGGGTGGTGGTTCGATCCCCGCCCCGTTGGTCTATTATTATTAGAATGGGAATATTTATCATAATTATTTAAAAATATGGCAAATATTCTTTATAAAAAACCAAAAAAAAAACTTTGGGAAGAGAATATTGATCGTTTTTTAAAAGATATGGTTACTAGCATTTTTACAAAAAAAATCCTCAAATTTTTCTTTTTTTTATGAACATGAAAATACAAGGCTACAGGAGTCAAACTGAAATCAAAAAAGGTTTCGAGTTTAATTTTCGCCTGTTGGACTGTTAACATACACCTCTTATTAAAACTTTTCCATAATTATACGTACATCAAGACGATAAAAATCAAAATTTTGACGGCCTCCGTGGCGCAGTTGTATGCGCGGTGGATTTACAAAACGGAGGTCCTGGGTTCGAACCCCGGCTGGACCGATTGAGATTTTCTTAATTGATCCAGGTCTGGTTGGTGGAGGCTTCGGCCGTGGTTAGTTACCACCCTACCGACAAAGACGTACCGCCAAGCAATTTAGCGTTCCGGTACGATGTTGTGTAGAAACCAAAAAGGGGTGATGATTTTTATCCTCCTCCTAACAAGTTAGCCCGCTTTCATCTTACACTATATCATCACTTACCATCAGTTGAGATAGTAGTCAAGTATAATATAAAAAAAATACAACAACGGTCAGGTTGATTTTTAAAAACAAATATAATTCGTAACGTAAATAGCGTCTGATTTATTTTTAACTTTATGAATAGCACTGAAAATTGAAAAGAAAGGTTAAAATACCGTAACGAAACCTATTAACTTGTAATAGTTGTTTACAGCCGGCACTCGCTGTGCGCTTACAATATATTACGAGGTTGTCGGCAATAAAAAAGGGTAAGAAAAAAAATTAATAAAGCGGGAAACGTTAAAATAAAGGAGGCCGCGGATATATACGGCTTCCTTGAGGAAATAATAATGCTGTTTGCAATTCATTTGGCTCTACCTGGCTACCCCCGGCCTGGGAAACAACGCCGGGTATTTCTTCCCCCTTCTTTGCCCGATTTTTCTTGGAGGGTTGCAATTTTTATTCTGAACCCTTTGCTTCTTGGCGAAATCAAAGCTTAATGATGGGCAGCGGGGAGAACGAAGTAACTGACACAAAAAAAATCATTTTCTTTTATCACAAAAATACTTAAAAGCAATTTTGATCGCTACCTACAAGTAAAAGTAATTTTTTTTTTGGAAATGATAGTTCAAGTTGTTAATGAACCTTTAAAAAAATCCTTATTTTTTCCAACAATTCTGTAGAATTTGCCTTCCAGTTTCAGTCACAACAAGGAGGCAAACTTGACGTTTCAAAAGTTAAACGTAATATGCACAAGAAACGAGTAAAAATAAACCTTTGTTTTAAAGTTGTAAGAATCAGATAATACAAATAATGATAGCACCAAACACTAGTCTTACCTTATTATTACTACAATACTTATGTACATCATAATAATGAAAATAAAGTTCGCGCGGTCCAGTCATGTGCATGTAGGTACTCGTAGGTACTAGTAGATATTGCAAGGCTAGGCTCAATTGGGAAACAGAAAAGTAATAAATAAAAAATAAAGTTCAAAACTATAACCCTACGTAGTCGGGTTATAGTTTTGACCTTTATTTTAAATTATAAAAGGGGTCTTAAAAGAACGAAACAAGAAAATATTTCAGATCTAAATATAGACGTGCATAGAGAACAAAAACTCATCTAGTGAATGAAGCAAATTTTTTTAATGCATTCAGTTACCATGTTCTTCTTTCACACTGTCAAGTCGACAAATGGCATGTCGCAAAAGAAAAATCAAAGCGCAACAAGGAGCCGGCTTGCTTACATTTAAAAACGTAATTGTAACTAACCGCTCCCCTTTATTAATTTACCTCATTTATTGCTGTCACTCCCCCGACGAGACGTCACGTTCTTACGAAACAGTGTAAAAAGTGGAAGAAAATATTCATGACTGTACCTTACTCCTTAGGGCTGGTTGACCGAACTTCCGAAGGGATGGAAATGCTATACAAATGTCTTGGAGTTTTTATATCAAGGTACAGGCAATAAATAAATGATTTATAAAAGTCACTCGTACAAATTTTTAACATAGTATCTTATTATTTCTGAATTCTCTACGTGTGTGAAGTCAATCCTTGTTGGGCCAGCGTGGTGGACTATTGGGCTTAACCTTTCTCATTCTAAAAGGAGACTCGTGCTCAGCAGTGAGCCGAATATGGGTTGATAATGATGATGATAATAATTCAAGGTCGCTTCTGTACGTCTGTATACGCTTAGATCTATTAACAGCATGATTCAAGAGTAAGGTTTATGCGAATATAATGTCTTCTGAGTTTCCACACGAACGAAATCTCGGGCATCCATTAGTATTAAATAAACATGAAAACTATTATAATTTTCAAATTACCTTTGTTAGATAACATGCAATGCTCCAAAGATCCCAATTATATTAAATTTACTATTCGTTGTTATTATGTTAATTGTTACTAGAAAGCACAGTATTGGTCGACCCCACACTAGGTGGACTGACGACATCAAGCGGGTCGCAGGGATTCGCTGGATGCAGGAGGCTCAGGATCCTGATGTTTGAAAGTACCTACAAAAAGCCTATGTCCTGCAGTGGACGATGAATGTCCACTGCAGGACATAGGCTGTTATGATGATGATGATGTTAATTGTTGCCTCTACTTTATTTATTAGCTTTCTTTATTTCTTTATTTGCGGTAACTCACTTTTTGAAGAAATCAATATCATTGATTGGATAAAATAAATTAATTACTTATATCAAAATAATCAAATTAATTATTTCTCATCAATTACGAGTACTCGTCTAACAATTTTGAAGACATCTCGAAGAGTATACGAGTAAACGTTCAATTTAACTAATAACATTTGGTTTCCAAAAGTCGTGACTGAAAGATGCGATCGGAAGTTACTCTGTGTGAATATTTAAGAAGTCCTCGAGTGTCTCGAGGGGCTCTAAGAGTCACTTAAAATGCTTGATGAGCAATCGGGGACCTGGATAGACACTGCCACAATCACAGGACCTCTCTAGTATCTTAGTATACGGAGTATACTTATATAAATACATTTCTAAACGAATAGTGTTTATATATGACTTCACTAGCGGACTCCCGCAACTTCGTCCGCGTGAAATTTTGTTTTTCTAAAATTCTTTCGGGAACCATGGAATTTTCAGGATAGTAGCCTATATGTTTATCCATGCTATAATATATATCAATACCAAATTTCAACTTATTCGGTTCAGTAGTCGAGGCGTGAAAGAGTAACAAACATTCATATCATCAAAATCATCAGTTTTCGCAAATCTCGGGAAACCATGGATTTTTTCGAGATAAAAAGTATGTGTTAATCCAGAGTAAAATTTATTTCCATTCCAAATTTCAGCCGAATCGCTTCAGTAGTAGCGGCGTTAAAGAGTAACAAACATCCAAACATACATACAAACTTTCGCGTTTATAATATTAGTAGGATATTTATATTTGGTAGGTATACTTTTTAGTTCTACAGAAATTAGAAAGAAGTTATAAGTTTGGCTAACCAGCGTTGCATAAAGAAGCTCTTGGCCCTGTTCGAAACTAGTTGGGCTAACTCCGACCATAATCACTCGAACACTTTAATACGCGTGTTTCATAATGAATCGTAATTTAATTCGTACAGAAAAATGGCTGATACTTACAATGTTCAGGTGCCATGTAAAAATATTTTAGACTAGCAGACGCCGCGCGGTTTTACCAGCGTGGTTCTCGTTACCTTAGGATTACGGGGATAATATATATAGCCTATAACCTTCCTCGATAAATGGACTATCTAACACTGTAAGAATTTTCAAATTGGACCAATAGTTCCTGAGATTAGCGCGTTCAATCTAACAAATAAACTCTTCAGCTTTATATAGAAGTTATATATTACTCTAGAAGTTACAAAATAGAGTATCAATTACAATGTTTACAGGAATTAAAGAATCGCTAGTTTAGATAGATAAATTCATCAGACTACGAAATTCAAAGAATGAACCACAGAAACGCACCCAAGAAAAATACAGCAAGTGAATTTTTTGCGAAAAAATTAATCACGAAAATTGGAACGATTGCAAAAATGAACATCAGTACAAGTGGCTCTTTTTCAAGCATCAAATGCGCCGACAGGGGTCGGGCACATTCCCGGCCCGTCTACAACCGCCTTTTTAAATCCCGGTAACAAGCCAATAAATCCGAGCGCATTTTTCTCAGGCCCTACTCCACCGCTCCGAAAAAAGGCTTAGCGCGATTACACCCAAATTTACTTAACACTTAACACATTAAACACATTAATATGGATCTTTTATTTAATTTCCTTATCTGCGAACGCGTCACGCCGTCCGTTTTAATTTAATAATTGTCAGAAATTGGGTCTTGTGTAAATTTTGTTATGTAAATTGAAGCCCGAATATGATTAATTCTACGTTAGGACAAAGGATATGGGACCGCGTGCATTACTAGATTGGGCAGATGCCGGGGAGAGGCGATGACTCTAAATTAAATAAATAATTAAGATTTAACTCGTTCGTTAGTCGCACAAACATGGGTACAGGTAAACACGGAGTGGATTGGAGTTGCTTTGGAGCTACTAGAGGACTCTTTTAATTAATTAAGTACTGTGAGCGAGTTGAACAGTCGCGTACATATTTGCTGATTAGCATCGTCGAATATACATACTGATGAAGAGTAGGGATTCCTTATGGTTTTGACCATATATCGTGTGCTATTAATAAAGCATTATTATGTTTTACGAATAGATTAATCATGCTTTTTGTGGGTATTGATTTATTGTAAATTTAAACTGCGCATTTGAACTGTTTTTGCTGGCTCTAAATTCTAAAGTCTATAGAGTTGTTCCGCCCACATCTTCTGCTTCTACTTTCGGGCCCCATCAGGCGATGCTTCTGCACTCACCCATAACCCCCGGTGATCCCGCTGAGGTCCCATTTAGGATCCTACGGCTCACTGCTAAGCTCGAGTCTCCTCTCCCGGACCGGATTCGAACCCACACCCTTTTGGAATCGAAGACAGAGGTTATATCCATTGGGGCTATCACGGCTCTTTTAAGGCACTTACACAATCAGAAAGAAAGTCTATTATAACGGAATATAGGATTTATAATCTGGTGTAGTCATCGGAACTGAACATATATCCCGATTTAAGTTTAGTGAAAGCAATGACAAAACCGATCACTAGACGGTATTGTAATTTGTGGCCAAAAAACAAAATCATTAAGTAAATTTTGACGCGCCTTAAGTTAGGTAATCAATTACAAATTCACTTAGCCCTGTAAGGCTAAGGTAGATAATCCTTGCCATTAGTAAATCACCTCCTCGAGGAGGCGTTCTAATTACGTTTTGATAATAAACACCTGTCCGAGTCGATTAGGATAAATAGGTTTCGCGGTCCGTTTGACGGTCAATCGTCTGATCCAATCGATTGATTAGAGACATTTCTAAATGTATTTTCAGAACCTGGAGTTCCATTGGTTAAATACGACTAATTTAATGTTCGATTTAGTTGTATAACATGAAGTACAATGTTTTTGAACGGATACGGTTTTATTAATAACTAGCGGATCCGGTCAAGCTTCGCTTTGACTAATGTACGCTTTTTCCCTACCCTTCGGCCATAGCTAGTTACCACCCTATTGGCATAGACGTACCACCAAGCGATTTAGCGTTTCGGTACGATGTCGTATAGAAACCTAAAGGGATGTGGATTTTCTTTTTACTCATAACAAGTTACCCCGCATCCAGCTTAGATTGCATTATCACTTACATGTGAGATTGCATTGAAGAGTAAGAAAAAACTTGATCTCCGAAAGAGATTCCGCTGAGACCCCGACAATTTGACCGGGCAAAATTTGAGGAAATTTGTCATTCTGGTTTATAATCGGACTCAAAAGTGATTACAAATATAAGAAAACTAATGTCGAACAAAGATTATGGTTCACAACACTTGTCAGGACAACTTAATTAGCAAATCAAACTGTAACCAAAAAAGAGCCTAGAATGGCAGAGAATGACCTTGAGTGGAGTCACGTACTTGTGAACGATGTGTGTAGGGTTAAAGGCGCCTTTTACTGATATCAAACACTCCCCTTTTCCACTCAAGTCACTCTCCCCGCCTATTCCAAGTAACCCATTACACAACAATAGATGTGGACGGTTCGAACGCCACGAGCACACTGAAGCCAACACCCAACACGAGATCGTGCGACGTCATATCCGTCACAGACTACTATTTCCAACACTAAACGGCGATAACAGGTTCAACTGTGAATATTTATAAAAAAACGTTTGATAACAGTTGAAGAAGGCTAGAATCAAGCAAATTTAGGTAAATACAAATTCTTAAATTCCATCCATCCAAAAAGAACCATCGAAATATAAATCAAGTACCTACACAAGTACATCAGAGCTATTGGCAAATCTTAATCACAAAAACTCGAAACCACTTGACGTACAAAGTTGAAATTTGGCAGCGAGGTAGTTTATAGTTAGTAGGTGTCCACTAAGAACGGATTTTGCGGATTAAGAAAATTTTGCTGACAAAGTCGCGGGCGTGCGCTAGTTTGGTATATGTTTTTTTTTATAACAGTATCCTTCGACATATTAGATCCTTTCCAATCATACCACTGTAATACACACACAGAAACTTTAATTAGTAAACAACTTAGCTCATACACTCCCGTCACATGTGCGTACTACATCACACTTGACCCGGACCGCTCGGCAATAAATTTCAAAATACGCATTACCGGGACTCGTCATCCGATGGTCGGATTAATAATTACTATTCTCGAGCAACTGGAGCGCAGAAGGCGCCATGATTAGCGATACGTCACCGGTAAATATGGCAACACTTATTCCACGATTTATATGGGGGGAGAGTGGGGTAATGGGGACACTTGGCAATAAATCTACGCGAAGTGATTTGGTACAAAGTACTGGGCCCACAGAGTAAGCTCGGCTCGGTCAGGACATCCATTGTAACGGTACACCCACGGAATCCGTTAATGCCTTGAGATTGTCCCGTCTTTCCTTTAACACCTCCCGATACCGACCCCAGACTCTAGCCACTGTTTGTAGTACATTGATAATTTATATGCTTAATCTACCCTAAATTATTCACTGACTTTGATATGTTATCATATGCAAAGTAACTATTTATGTAATTGTAAATAGTTGTAGTAAATATTTATGTGTCTGTCTGTAACTCTCAGTTGTTAATTAATTTATTTTATTTCTTTCTTTCTTTTTTCTTCCTATTTAATTATATGTTGCCTAAAGCATCCCTAATCTAACAAAAACATTCAAATCGATTAAGCCGTTTTTGCGTTTTGGGGAGAGTAACAAACAACAATAAATAAAAATATAACCACTAAGGGTACTAAGATAGCGTATTTTCTCATATCTATTCTAATATTATTAGTGCGAAAGTAAGTCTGTCCGTCTATCTGTTACCTTTTTACGGCTAAACGGCTAGATCGATCAAGATGAATTTTGGTATAATAGTAAATGAGAGCTTGGAGCAAGACAAAGAGTACTTTTTGACGTTAATATAAAAATAGAAGAGGTGAAATAGGGGTTGAAAGTTGGTATGGAAAGACCTTCATTTTTACAATAGTTACAATTTTAAAAATTTGTTCTTAAATCATAAAAAAATACGAATTAAAATGTGATTGAAAAATTTTTAAAACTCCAACAGTGGTGAAATAGTTGTTGAAACTTTACATTAATTCCAGACGAAATCGCTGGCGTCCGCTAGTAAATTTATAAATCTATACTAATATTATAAAGCTGAAGAGTTTGTTTGTTTGTTTGATTGAACGCGGTAATCTCAGGAACTACTGGTCCGATTTGAAAAATTCTTTGTGTTAGATAGGCCATATTCTTACGGGAACGGGAACCACGCGAGCGAAACCGCGCGGCGTCAGCTAGTTACATATAAATACTTATATAATGTACAAATAATTATTAACGGTTGAACGAATGTATCGTATCGGTACACGGGAAAGGATTTTAATATGTCAGCGGTGTACCGACGCACCGCGTGTGCGACCCGGGGCTCGGCTAAACTTAATCTATAAATCAAGAACTGAAACTATTTCGTAATTAGATCGTATTTAGGATGGGGTACAACACCTTCGGCTTCTTGAGAAAGCGCCTCCTAAAGGGTCCGAAGGTAAAGGCTCCATTGCCTTTCAAGTACCTCTTTAACGGCTAATATCCTTGGTAAATGGATCTCAAATATTTTGCTCCATAACCGTTAGGGCTAAGCGATGTTGTCATGTTTATTGCTCCGCGATACACTATCGAGGACCCTTATGTTTATCATTACTAATTCATAATATAAATAAAACTGTAGTATTTGCCTGTGATTTATATTAAAATAACTGAGTTTTCTTAATATGCTTTTTTATTTTTTAATAATTTGCCATATCTTTTTTTTTAATTATGACCAATATTCCCATTCCCCTCCAACTAGTTGGGAAATACTGTGCTAGGAGTGGCTACGACAATAGACCAACGGGGCGGGGATCGAACCACCACCCTTCGGTGATGAGTCCAACCGCTCTTACCGTTGAGCTTTTGAGGTTTCATATAGTTATTTAGACGATACAGTTACGATAATACGATTAAAAAAAAAAGTTCGTCTATATCTACAAACGTCTATGTCTGTTTGTCTGACTGTTTGTCCGGCCTAATCTCTCAAATGGCTAAAGTTATTTTAATGGGACTTTCACTAGAAAATAGAGGAGCCAGTGAACAACATATAAATAAAATAAAAAAATAAAAATAGTTTATTTCAGTAACATCAATCGGTAACAAATAATTAAAGGCTGGAGTCTTCTTTTAAGAGTTTAAAACTTACTGTTTCAGCAGGCTTCCATAACAAGCCGTTATGGAAAATACTTAAAAAAATAATAATTTTAATAAATAAAACTAAAAACATGTGAACGTTATTAAACATGCGTTAGTTTATTCTTGTACTCGTATTAAGTAATACTCTTCAGTAGATAATCTGTATATCCTACATATAGAATATCCCGGTAATATCCACGTTTCACGCGGTATTCGCGAAAAACTGAATTTCATTCCAACGAAGTAACGGGCATCCACTAATATTAGCGAAATGTTTCCATCTAAATCACGTCATTAAAACAACAAAACAACAAAACAACAAAACAACAAAACAATAAAGCATTTCAAACAATTTCGTTAATAGTATACACAAAAGATTTCACGTGTACGGCATAAAAAAAAATAAAATCAAAACAATCGAGATGAAAAGCCTCTTAGCTGGACGGTATTCTTTTATTCTGTGAAAAGCTTTTGATGTTCGCATACTTAGTGTTTTATAAGTTGATCCTATTACAATGTCCAGGTAACGGTGTCACAATGGAGGCGCGGGGGACGCTAACGAGATTATAACTTTATTTTGTAAATTAATAAAAGTAGCGAGCCGTGTGTTCCATACCTCCCCTATGCTTCGTAGTTACTTTATACAATTTATTCAATTTTATATTTTTACTAGCGGATGCCCACGACTTCGTCCGCGTAAAACTCGATGTCCGCGTAAAACTCCCCTACCCTACCCCTTCCCCTTTTTCTAATTATTATTAATTTGAACTTTATACAATAACAATAACAAAAAATTGACTGCGTTATAGTTAGAATACATTTGAATGGGAAAAAGAAAGGGGTTATTTTTGTGGTTTTTCCGGCAATTATTCGAATTTTTCCCGCCGTGAAAACCATCCTAGAACTTCAACGAAAATTTAAAAAAAATTGGCCAAATTAGTCCAATTTGGCCAATTTTGGCGTTGTTGAGTTATGCGCATTTTGCGATTCATTTTTATATTATAGATTTATTTAACTAATGGATGCTTGTGACTTGATCCCAGAGAAAATAACTGTAAGCTTTACACGTAAGTAACATTTTTTTAAAGAAAATAAAATAGGTATAGATATATCTTAAAAAGATGCCATCTCAGACTTTTTTGTAGATCCATAAAAATGGAATTACTCAATCAACATGAAAACTTCCAGGCGTGATTTTTTATGACACCTCCAACAACTGTAATTATATTTCAACCGGTATACACAAAATATTTTACAAATTATTTATCCCTTTCTTCCCCAACCTACCAAAATGTAGCGACTTGAAAAATTACAAAATCACAAAAGAGCTGGAATAGTCTTGACCTTATAACGTAGGGAGTATTCTCTCTCAAGCAAAAAAATAATTATTTCTAATCGTTGCAGGCGTCTTTGAGTGACCGAAACATGAAAAATAAGTTAAAAAAAACACGCGTCAAATTAAAAACCTCCTCCTTTTTTAAAGTAGGTTAAAAATAAAAGATATCGACGAATCCAGTACCTCCTCCTTTTTGAAGTCGATTTAAGTTCGCTTTTCCATAAATCAAATAATGAAGGAAAGTTTGTTTATTTTGTAGACGTGTTAGTAGTCAAGATCCTAGCTCGTCACATAATCCCGTGTTAATGAAACAATAAATTCGTATTCCGTGTATAAAGTAGCTCTCGTCCAATATTTCCCCCAAAAGTGACGCGTTGTCTCTCATTAACTTAATACGTTATGGTTTGTACTTTAGCAATATGTGCGAAATGAAATACTTACGGTATACAGGATGTTTAAAAAAAGTGATAACTTTTAGAGATAATAATGATTTTAGATATACTTAAATAATTACATAACTGTCATTCCTCAATGTATCCAGTTTAAAAAGTATTTCTATAATAGTTTGGGCTACTTGAAGTATGATTATTATGAATAGTTTAATGTTTTCTTTTACAGGAAAATATTAGCACTATTTTGGAAAAATAAAAATGGAAGCGAATTCCTTACAATGGTACAATAATAAAATCAATCAATGGGAATATACAATATACAAATTTCCAATATTTCCAGTATTAATAAACTAACTACTAACAAACGCTCCTGACATTGTTCGCGTGTTACCAGAGATTAATAGTTGTTAATACGTACCTGTACCAATTAATGTATCAACCTACTACTATAAACTGATCTTACGTAATTAATTGATTATGAAACACGGCTAAAACTCACGCGATTTTAGGTCGGAGTATGCCCGACTAGTTTCGAACCCATACGGGGCCCTTAGTCATGAGCTGGTTCTTGCATCGTGGCTCGGTCCAAACTGCTGCTGCTGATCCAGTTTGGATCGTGCCGCGATAATATGAATAACACTCACGATAGTTTAAATTCTAAAATGATCTTACTTAAATTCATTTTAATAGAATTGTGTAAGTTAAATTTACATAATAAAATCATAATAAATTAATTTTCTTTAAAGGTTTTTAACATTTTAATCGTTTGCAATACGTTACAGTTTTTTTTCAGAAAATACAGTATTTCCTACTTAAAAAGTTCTTACCCATCAATGAAACTTTCCAAGTAAACCAAATAATTAATAACGAAAATTTGACATTGTAAAAAATATTTTTTTTGTAGTAGAATTATGTACACCCTGTATCATCACTCTCATCAACCAAATCGCCCCCGTCCAAACGAGTTGACGTAACTCCGTCATATGCGGCCACTTGCTATAATTTTATGTTCATCTGTAGGCGGCGCATGATGCACCTACTAATTTACGAACATCAGACCAAGCAGTAATATCACGGATGACGTAAATGGATAGTTACAGCTGTCTTTGTTTGGTTCATACACGGCCTTAAGTAGATTGCACGGATTTAGGTACATTTAGTAGATAGTTGATACTCCAATCCATCCAATCCATATGTTGGGAATATTTATGATGTTAGCATTCTATGTATATTGTAATGTCTGTATGTCCCATTATAGACTAAAGCATGAGCCTACCTACACTTAAAGAAAAACTTAAAAAGTTTCTAATACAAAAATGTTACTACTCAATAGAAGAGTACTTTGCTGATACTTCAAAAAATAGTTGTAATTATATTTCTTTTAAACTTAATGTCGCTTAATTTTAACTTGTATAATTTTAATTTTATTAATTAAACATTTGTATGCTCATTAATGGTGAAACATTGTTACCTCATACTTAAAAACATCTTTGTATAAAATATAACAAATTTAATGTTTCTTGCAAATAAATGATTTTGATTCTGATGCACAGTTTTATCGTCTTGCGAACTACAGAGTTTTAGTTTTAACTGTAAAATTTTACCTATTCAAAATTTCATTAGAAAAAGCTGTACAGTTCTCAGTTTTGCATACACGGACGTTTAAGCTGAACAGTTAGACTGTGTAGTTAAATTTGCAGGTCTATAGCCCACATAAGTATTCTTTTCTTCGGGAATAGTGTTCTCTGTTGTCACATCAAATGTTAATACGGAAAACATTATAAAAAAATACTGAAATCCGATCACGGTGAATTAAAAAATTAAAATGAATGTTTTCATTTATTAATAATGCTTTGACCGTGAAAATGTAAACAAATGAAAAAAAAAACACTAATGAAAACAGTCGAGTTAAGATAAAAAAATGCGGAAAATTTAGTTTTTTTTTTTGTTTATATATTTCTAGTACTACTATAACTAATCTATATATATAACTCTAGCTATAACAATAGAATTATCAAAGGGAACATCCAAGACAGCACATGGACCAGTGCGCTGTCCCCAGCAATACGCCGGACGTTAAGCAGAAAATTCCGTCCCCGCAAAGTTTTGATTGTTCAAGGCAGATGGCATTCTTGCACAACACATTCACCGAAACACTGAGGAGAATGTCGCATTTTATTGTGTTCATATCGACCAAGTTTACACTCGCCAAAGTCGCCAGCCGACTCTTTGCAAGTGTCGTTTGCTTGCAACGTGACCGGACGGACATTACGGTGATCTTTTTCGCTTATCCTAAAAACTTGTTTGGTGTCTTCGTAAATGCATTAATATGCCCTAATGTTAAAATAACATATGTATTATAAACTTTTATTCTTATAAAAGTTTATAATACATATACTCTAATAAAATAAAATATAGAACATAGTAACAATACCGAATGTACATAAATACAGTGATTGATGTAATTTCTTGGTTGTGATCTTGGACTTCCTTTCAAAAATCAAATAGGGACTTTTAGCAGACTCATCTTGGACTTCCTTTCAAAAATCAATCAAATAGCAGACTCAGAAGTGATTACAAAAATATGAAAACTTATGTCGAACAAAGGTTATGATTCAAAACATTTGTCAGGACAACTTAATTAACAAATCAAACTGTAACCAAAATAAGACCCTAGAATGGCAGATAATGAGTGAATTCACGCACTTGAGAACGTTGTGTGTTAAGGTGCCTTTGACAGATATCTAACACTCCCCTTTTCTACTCAAGTCACTTTCCTTTCTATCCCAAGTAACCCATAAAGAATTACACAACAAGAGATGTGGACGGTTCGAACGCCACGAGCACACTGAAGCCGTCCGTACCGCTAGTCGTTGCAACGCGGCGATAACAGGTCTAAGTGAATTACCTCCTAATAATAAATTTGTTTTAATAACTAAATTTTAATTCTGACCTAATGAATAAATATATAATAACCAGGATTATGAAATTATTATTTCCATACACCGTCCTCATTGTAGCGACAAAGTGTGAGACATGTATGAACGTGGACATAACTACTGCCTGAATATATTAGTAACAAAGGGGAAATACGTTTAACTTTTGTATCCTCTAACGATAAACATCGCAAATGCAACTTCCGACCCTCGGGGTAATTTTTATCCCTACACTAATTGTAATTTCATTGATAACACAGTTTACAGTTTGACCGGTCCATTAGTGCGAAACAAGGTGGCGTCCGCTCGGGCCTTTCAGGGGGTATTTATAACCTTTACTATAGTTGCGGCAATAATTTCATTAGTGGGGCACAACTAGAGGCCGGACAAGACAAATGGTCGCCATTAGGGCCCTAACGACGGCCCTCGTCAGCCCCCCCGAACTTTTAACGACGAGAATCAAAGTAAATACGCGGCATTATCTTGCCGATTTGGCACAATCATACAATCCTGGGCAAGGGTTGGATACGCTAATAGGCCGTGCGTCAGCAGGTGAGGCAGATTAAGGCATCGCTGTAACTAAGTGACCGGTGGCGACTCACGGATTAATTATGAGTCGTAGGGGATTGCTAGGTTACATAACTGACTAGCAATAACATCTTACATATATCCAAATTAAAAACGAAATTAAAATTAAAATTTGGTTATTTTAAGTAAACTTAGTTTACAAGAACTTTTGAAACATCAAGTTTTTTCTACTAGTGCAAGGTTTGGAATGTAGAATCTAATGAGTAAAGCCGACTATTACGTTTCTCTAACTTGCACTGTAAAATATCCCATTATATAAATAGTAGCAATTGAGCTAGACTTCTCTCTATATAAGAATCGGTGCTGCAATACGACGAACTTAGGACGACAATGCTATATTTTCTAACTATTCTGTTTTATTAATTTCCTAGCGGACGCCCGCGTGGAATTCAGTTTTTCGCATATCTCGCAAAGATCATGGATTTTGAGATTCAGAATAAAACGTAAAGTAGCCTATGTGTTAATCCAACGCTGCTACTACTGAACCGGCTGAAATTTAAAACGAAGATAGATAATATCTTCGTTTTAAATTTCAGCCGGTTCAGTAGTAGCAGCGTTAAAGAGTAACAAACATCCACACAAACTTTAGCATTTATAATGTTAGTAGGATATTTGGCTGGTGGGAGGCTTGGCCCTGGCTAGTTACCACCCTACCGACAAAGGCGTACCGCCAAGCGATTTAGCGTTCCGGTGATGCCGTGTATCCGGTGTGCCGTGATGGTGATCAGGTGAGATTGTAGACAAGGGCTAACTTGTAAAGAATAAAAAAAAGTAGGATAAAACGTACAACGGTCAATCACATGACCAAGTGCGGAAACGGCCCAGAAGAAGATTAGTAGGATATATATGTAAATAAATAAATAAACAAAACTCTCTCCAATATCTTGTTATACCCACTATTATAAGGAGGAAGTGAACCAGTATGTAGTGTGTAAACTCATCATAACTTCTTATACTGTTTCCACCACCGCTCCCGGGGGTCGCCGGGTGCGAATCAGTCGCATTTGTAACGGTCCCGGGGCACTCGTACGTTATAGTGTCCGGCCCGGGTCATTAGGGCCCATTCGTGGCGAAACTTCTACTCTCTCTATGTGCTGGAAAAACGAGGAACACTGTTTGGATTATTGTTTGGTATTTTTTTTCTGGTCGAGGATATGGCAGTTCCAAACCATGTTACTTTATTAATTCAAACATCTATTTCTAATACGGGGTCTTGTTTCACTTTGTCATATTTTATTTTAACAACCACATTATGTATTAACAAATAAATTAACAGTCATTTAATATTAACTTCTTTTGACTTCCGAGTGGCGCAGTGGGCAGTACCCTTATCTGGAAAAATTATTGTTATGAGATGTGGTAAGCATAGGTGTTTTTTAGTGTGTGTGTGTGTGTGTGTGTGTGTGTGTGTGTGTGTGTGTGTGTGTGTGTGTGTGTGTGTGTTTTTTTTTTTTTTTTTTTTCCTCAGAGGTTTCGGAAAAATACATTTACGTATCATCAGGGCCTGATGGTCTGCCCCGGTAAGTCGGGCTCGGGTAACCACTACCGACTAAAAAACCTCCTCCTCTGGTCTTCAGCCTCTGTGTCCCCCACGGACCCGCCGTCAGGCATTACTTCGCGGGGAGAGAGTCTTGCACTACTGCTTCTTCAAGTGTTTCAAGTCATAGCTTCTTCTTCTTCACTTTTCTCTATGCGGCGAAGCTCTAGGAGAACTTCCATCGCAAATAAGCTAGTCGCCTCCCACGCCTCTTTTGACGACGTCATGTCTCTTATTAGGGATTCGGGCCTGCTTCTTCGTTTGAGGGAATTCTCCCAGGCACTGCGTGTTGACTTAAAGCGAGGACATGTAAAGAACACGTGCTCTGCATCTTCGTTAATTTCAGGACAGGACGGACATTTTGGAGATGTTTTGTGCTTGTATTTATAGAGATATTCTCGGAAGCATCCATGTCCTGAGATCATTTGTGTCAAATAGTAGTTAACCTCTCCATGTCTGCGGCTCAACCATACATCCAGCATTGGGATAAGTCGGTACGTCCACCGGCCATTCACCGAATTGTCCCACCTTTTTTGCCATCTGCGCATGCTATTTCGGCGTTCTTCACTTTTTAGTTCCTCATGTCTCAGATTTGAACCTTTTTGCCGGTAAAGGGCTTTCCGTTCTACAGCAAGTACTTCGATTGGCAGCATCCCGGCGATAACGCATGCTGCGTCGTCGGATACCGTGCGAAAAGCGCTGGCAATTCTCAGGGCACTTAGTCGGTATACAGGCAAGAGTTTTCTGCGTGATGCTTGTATGTGGAGTGTGTCGCCCCACAAGGATATTCCGTATGTGAGGACGGATGTGACCACTGCTGATAATAGTATCCTCCTATTCTGTTTGGGACCTCCTATGTTAGGCATTAGTCGTGCTAAGGCCGTTCTTACTACCGACGCTTTTGCACTTACATGCTCTGCTTGTTGCTTGAAATTTAGTCGAGCATCAATCATTACTCCCAAGTACCGGATGAAGGGCTGAGATGTGATTTCATGTTCTCCAACTCGCAGTGTCATGGTTTCTAGCTCTTTCCTACTTGTTATAAGAACTGCTTCAGTCTTGTGCTCTGCTAGCTGCAGTCCAACTGTGTCCATCCACTGTCCGATTCTCTCAAAGGTCGTGTCAAAAGCGAAATTTATCTCTTCGAGCTGTTTTGCAACTATGACCAAAGCCACGTCATCTGCGTATGCAACGAGTTTTACTTCACTTGGCAATTTTATCTTAAGAAGACCGTCGTACATAACGTTCCATAATAATGGGCCCAGTACGGAACCTTGGGGTACTCCTCCAGTAATGGTATAGTTTTTCGAGCCGGACTCCGTGTCATATATCAAAACCCTATCACTAAAATAGCTCGCTACCATCCTTTGTAGGTACCGTGGCACGTTCATTTCATCGAGGGCTCTCATGATGCAGTTCCACTTAGCAGAGTTAAATGCGTTCTTAATGTCCAGCGTTGCCACTAGGCAGTATTTCTTCGCACCCCTTTTCCATCGGGTCCCTGCAATCGCGTCCTTGGCCATGTTAACAACAAGGTCGATCGCCTGCAATGTGGAGCGACCTTTCCGGAAACCATATTGGTTGCTTGAGAGCTGCGTTTCGACAACTGCTTCGATCCTTTTGTGTATAATACTTTCTAATATTTTACCCGCTGTATCCAGCATGCACAGTGGGCGGTAGGCTGATGGATCATCCAGCGGCTTTTTCCCTTTCGGGAGAAGTACCAATCTCTGACGCTTCCATTTCCGAGGAAAAATGCCCTCATTAAGGCACGCGTTGTATACCTCTAAAAACAGGTGTGGTGCTGCTTTTATGGCTTCCTTCAGCGCAATGTTTGGGACTCCATCCAGCCCAGGTGCTTTTGTGTTCCCAACTTTACTACATGCTTCCATCAATTGTTCATTTGTAATAGGTGGGATTTCTTCTATCTCACAATTTCCTGCCCGTTTCTTAAAGTCTGGTTGTTGGGGTGTGTGTGTGTGTGTGTGTGTGTGTGTGTGTGTGTGTGTGTGTGTGTGTGTGTGTGTGTGTGTGTGTGTGTGTGTGTGTGTGTGTGTCTTGGTGATTTACGAATATATACGTATAATGTATAAGTATTTATCTATATTTTACTATCTTACCTTACTATAACGCAAGCCACGGTTACTTCATGGCTAATAGTAGTTATGTAATAAAATAAATTATATATTAAAAGAAAAAATTTAAACTGTTTTTAGTAACGTAAGCGTAGACGATCCCTGGATGCTAACAACGGGGTCAACGATGCAGTTACTTTACACATTATCATAACTTATTAACTCGTTCAATGAATATTCACCATCCACCATCTTTTTGCCATTTCTTTTTTTTTTACAACTAAGCCTTGACTACAATCTCGCCTGATGGTAAGTGATGATGCAGTCTAAGATGGAAGTGGGATAACTTGTTCGGAGGAGGATGAAAAATCCTCACCCCTTTCGGTTTCTACACGGCATCGTACCAGAACGCTAAATCGCTTGGCGGTACGTCTTTTCCGGTAGGGTGATAACTAGCCACGACCGAAGCCTCCCACCAGCCAAAAAAGGTTTTTGCACAAGGTTAATTTTTTTTTTTTCTGAAAAAATATGTATTTACTTTATTCCTTCAGTAGTCACATTCAAAATTCAAAAAATTCAAAATTCATTTATTTCAAGTAGGCTCAGTTTACAAGCACTTTTGACACGTCAGTTGACTATTTGTAAAGATTCTACCACCGGTTCGGAAGGCAGGCCGGCAAGAAACTCTTTTGTTCCTCTTTTGAAAAAGTCATACAGTATTACAATTTACATTTGATAACAATTAGATTACAATTTCTTATAGTTTTATTTCCTGTGTGAAGGTGGAAGCTGATCCAATGGCCTCCAAGCACCTTTATCGTTAAGGAACTCATCAATAGTGTAGTAACCTCGACTAAGTAAATGTTTTTTAACACATTGCTTAAAGTTGTGCATTGGCAAGTCCATCACAGTCTTGGGGATCTTGTTATAGAAGAGTACACCCAAACCCACAAAAGATTTTTTAACTCTTTGGAGACGATATGCAGAAATAACTAACTTATGCCCGTGTCTAGTAAGACGTGGGTTTAAATCTCCTTTTCGTTTGTACAAATTAATATTTTGTCTTACATAAACTATACTGTTATATATATACTGACAGGCTACTGTTAAAATGCCTACTTCTTTAAACTTTTGACATTAAACATTAAAGGTTTTCAACCCTTCACGAATTCAATTAATATAGATACAGATTCATGGCTCTTTCGCACAAAGTTTCACCGAACAAATAAATACAGTTCTAATATACAGTAGGTTGTTTGTAGACGACCGCTGCAAAGTGGTGGCCACATCAAAACGAACCGTACGGTGCACCACAAAAGGGATCAGACAGCGGAGAATCGACGCTTTTATTGTTCCATTCTCGTGAAAAATACAATACACTCATCTCTAAAATACCCTAATCTTTCTACATCAACAGAAAGCCTGCAGTATCTAGACTTACTTCATTTTATGAAGTTCCTTAATGATAAAGATGCTTGGAAGCCGTTGGATCAGCTTCCACCTTCACACAGGAAGTAAAACTATAAGAAATCGTAATGTTTTCATGAATTGTGAATTATAATATTGTTTTTGTTGCTGCAGCAACTGTTGAGTTTGTTGCCGGTTTCTTCTCAACCAGTGCTTGTAAACTGAGCCTACTTTAAAAAAATGAATTTTGAATATTGAAAGCTGACATTTTGTCAGTACATGCACCAATCATGGGTAAGGTATGCCAATTATGGAGTTTGTACCATGGTGATTGGCAGCTAGCCAGTTCAAAGAATCCGCAATCGTCCAAGTAAAAATAATTTTTTTTTCTATATTTTCTACGGCATGTCGTAGGTACTATTAAGAAATATATATATCAAAATCAAAATCAAAACTTGAAAAAAAGAGTCTTTAAAAATAGTCAAGTTTGACTATTTTTGAAGACTACTCTTCAAAAGGGAGGTTCTACTGAGACGAGCTGGCAAGAAACTCACCACTTGTACTTGAAAAAACACTTTTTACTATTGTAAATTATAATGTATGATACATTATAATTTACAATGGTAAAAATCATTAGGTACAATTTCTTTATTTTTACTTCTTGTATAAAAGTGAAAGCTAATTCAATGACCTCTAAGTATCTTTAACATTAAGAAATTCATTAATAATTACGGCTTAGTAAATGGTTATAGCACAAGAGAAATTACGTCTTCAGTTGTCAGACCCTAAGCTTCGTGGCAAGTTTTCGCTAAAGACAAAGATCTGTTTTATAAATCTATAGCAATCTTTCCATCAGGCCTAATTTATAGTTAAGCGCAAACCTAGCAATAAAAAAACCTAGGTATGTGGGGATTTTTTTTTAATCAGTTCTTGACTGCCATCTCACTAATGTTAAGTGATGCAGTAGGCCGAATTGCATTTGTCTGACGTGTCGTGTCGTGACGCATCAGAAAAGAATCGGTTCTGTACTGATGCGTCAGGCACACGATACGTCAGACACGTACACAACACGTCAGACAAATTTAATTTCACCTTAAGATGGAAGTGGGCTTATTTGGCATAGACGGACAAATTTTCAGCTTTCATAAACTGAAGTATGTCTGACGATCGCATGCTTTCAGTCCAACACTCATCCGCAAAATACCATAATCTTCCTACATCAAACGACGATTCCAATCCTTGATATTACACGCGTCATTTGAACAGACTCAAAGACATTCCGCGCGGGGAAAAAATTAAAATAACAGAGCGAACAATGGATGCCGAGCGGGAGTGATTGCCGTGCAAATCGCACACATGAAGATCAAGGTGGATTCAAAATTAAAAAATTCTTATCTTAATTCTGTATATGATATTTTTGTTTTACTTTGAAGAAAAGAAACGGTATCCTAAATATCTCAATAAAACAATGTACAGCCTTAAATCCATCGTGAAATTGCTTGAACAAAATAATAGTTGAAAATAAATAAAAAAATGTTTTTCTGGACGGCAACTTTTGATAATAACAAAATATAAATTTAAATTTAAATCATAGATCAATCAATAATATACAGATGGAGCAGAACACGACGTGTCGTACCCCTCACGAATATGAAATTCAAAAACGAATACGTTCTCTTGTCAGTACGATACGAACCGTCGCATCAGTAATTTTCAATATTATTCAATAAAAACGGCGTCTTATGTTTTTAAATATTTAAAAACTGTTCTCAAAAACTAAAGAAATAAGATGGAGTATTTTTTTATTGGTTATTATTGATTATTATATTAATTTACGTAATTGTTGTTAGTGTTAAATTTTGAAATACAAATTATGAAAAAAGTTTGTATACGCGGATGTCAAGGAGACGCGTGACTTTTGTTTTTTTTTTTATGGGTTGCAACGGCTTCAGCACGCAGTTTGTAAAGACTCTCTCTGGTTACTCTGTGATTTAAATTAACAAAATATATACGTTCGTATTGATAAACCTCTTCCTTTTTTAAAGTTGTAAATAAAACAATAGTCTTTCAAACAATAAAAAAAAAATATATTTGAAAATCGAATGAAAAATATTTCGGTCTGACGTTCGGAAACCGAAGCAAATGTTCGCATTAGTCAGGTGCGGCTGCGGCGACACATGATGGATCAGCTGGCGGGCCCGCATTGTGCTCGATTTCCGAACGGTTACCTCCCAATGCTGCCAACACTCGCAGATTTTAAACGCATCCCGCCATTTTGTGGCCCATTAGTTGAGGTGAAAGAGGCTGTGATTATGATTGATTGTACAACGGCGAGCTGACTTGTTGAATGGGCACGCGTGTACTCGCATTATTTGTTGCAGAACTTCGCACCATCTATTTCGACACTTTGATTACAAAGTTGTTTCAGCTATGTGAATGAAGCACTTGGATGATTACCTTGAGTGCGTCAGGCGGTATTACGTAAATGAAATGTTAACGTTATTAAACTTTTCACTTATAATAAAATATTCAAACAATATAAAGTACCTACCAACTTAGTTTTATTAATATTACATACAAAAATGTAGATATAAGATTTTCAAATCAACAAATTACATAAGTTCACATACATTAGTATTTCTTAAGTTAAATATTCCCATGTAACCCTATTTTTAATAGATCCGCTAGAGGCGACTCCTCTTGGTTTTAGAGATTAGTAGTTAGTTTAAAACACAGTTACATTATTGATGGTAGATTAAAATGAATATGTGAACCTAATTGTATCTTGCACTGGCGTGTTTGGTTACGCGTAACGGCAGGTGTCCAAAGATCCGTGGCGTACGCATCGGACGCATCGTTCGATACGATGCGGATCAGTGGACGCCTACCATAATTCCACGCTAGCGTAAATCGCGTAATCTAGAAAAACTCTAAAGAGGTGATCTCATCAAGTAAATTTGCTTTTGGTTAAATTATGTTTGTATTCAGACTATATTTTCCTTCAACTCCTTTTAAAAATGAAACTGAATGAATAATTGGATTTCCTATCTAATAAATCGGAAAACAAATTAAATAAAGACCATCATTAACTAATGTCCCAGAGTTTTTCACCATTTAGATCCAACACACTACTATAAAGCGAATTACCAGCATTGCTATAAGTACTATTTTTCTCAAAACAGACAAACCACTCTAACTTTCTAGTAACTAAAGATTCAATCAAATTTAAAGCAAGCGAGTACGTAATATAATATGCTAGGCGCATACTATACACGCTCTTATCTATTTGTTCAACAGTCGGTACAGTCTCTCTTGGTGAAGTTATAATAAAATATGAGTCTGTATTGATTCGATCCAATGCACCCATTGTAAAGCCGATCGCCGCTGCATTCGAAGCAAATGGAGAATGAACGTAGATTAACAATTCGAAACTTCGCTTTAAGATGTTAATTTCAAAATGCCTGGCTGCCTCGATATTCACTTATTGAACTTAGAATGTAAGAACAGTGAGTCTGGCTTTGTTTTCGGTTAGAACTAAATAATACCGAGTTCTCCTTTGCAAGCAATTGCATTTTATATTCCGATTGACAATTCATATATTCATACTATATGAAAATATTATTATTGATATTTATAATTTGAAAATCTTCATAACTTTGCTTTAAAAAAACGTTAAAATTATTCGCTTATCACAATTATTTAATTATCATCATCATTATCAACCCATATTCAGATTAATGCTGAGCTCGAGTCTCCTCTCAGAATGAGAGGAGTTAGGCCAATAGTCCACCACGCTGGCCAAATGCGGTTTGGCAGACTTCACACACGCAGAAAATTAAGAAAATTCTCTGGTATGCAGGTTTCCTCACGATGTTTTTCCTTCACCGTTTGAGACACGTGATATTTAACTTCAGCATGCCCCGGACGGGATTCGAACCCACACCCTCCGAATTCGGAGGCAGAGGTCATATCCACTGGGTTATCACGGCTCTATGATTTAATTATTGAGGATTTAATTATTATTCTTACTTTTTTTTATTTATATTTTTAAAATTAGTGACCAAAGATCTTCTTCACAGTAAGAAGATATCCCTCATCACAAAACACTTTTATTTAATGATTAGTTAAAAATACATTTCTCTATTACGCTGCCATTTTAAACATTTTAATTTTAAATCGATGACTTTAAATGATAAATAAAATCACACCTTTTACGAGTAGAAATTGCAGCTAGATAACTCTAAAGAAAGACTTGCGAATAAAAACAACATTGACAATTAAAATGTTTTCTAACTTGAAAGTTGGCGACAATATTTTGTCTTAATTTAAAACGAAGGAAGCAATTATTTTTTATCTACCCGCACGAGTGAGCGGGGACGTCGGGACGGCGGCGCGGAGCGGGACACCGACGCATTGCACCCGCGGGACGCCACAGTTAGTGCACAAAAACTAAGATTCCGAGGGGAAATCTGTGCTTTTGTATACCGACCTTGTAATATACAAACTGTTTGCTTGCGTTGCGTTGGTTATGTACATTCACCGGAAATTCCGGTTTACGGTAGTTGAATGGTTGAAGTTTTTTTTTTTACTAGATTATGTAGATTTCATTTGGTATTTTATATTTTGTTTACCGACATTGCGTTATAAACATTCCAGTTTACTTTTTTTATTGAATAGTTTGAGTTGAAGTTTGTTTTTCTACCGTCATTATACAGATATATTTCATTTATTATTTTAAGATTATGATTAATCTTTACTCATGTTAACTTCCTCTTTCAAGTTTCAATTTTTCGTTGAATGAGTCTATCAAGAAAAAATACTCCTTTTCCAGAGTACTAATTAATTTTGCATCTATTAAAATTACTTTCGTTATGCATTTGTAATTACCTAAGTGTGGATTGAATTTTTCAGGCAGGAGTCATATATAAAATTTTATTACTACTAATTTTTAAAAATATCTTGTTTGTGCTTTAAATAACTTTACTTATATATGTCGGAGGATTAAATAATAAGAGCGCCATCTTACATTAATTATAGTAAATAATTTGATAGCGATATCTGTTAGAAACGTCAAAGTACGTGTCGTTTATCTATCAGTTGTTTGTCTGTGGACATCTGTCTGAGCACGCAGTAGCTCTCTAGTTTATTCAGTTGAACGCTTTAGCTGGATTTAGTGAGTTTAGCAGTGAGTGAGGGAATTGAGTGAGTCAGTTATCTGTATAGTCCAGCCATTGCATTGTTAGGTGCTTGTCTGGGAGGCAATACGAGTGGCGCAGGGCAGCGTTAACTAGTTTTAAAGAGATCCCTTAACCCTACTACTATCGGTCGCCAGTCCGAGATCCGCTCATGGTTGACTTCCTACCATATAATAGTTTATCCTGGTTTTCTATCTGATAGTATCAGCGGTATCCTTGATCAATATTGTAGTTAGAGAGTAGAACTGTAGTAATAAGTCTAGTGATAATTTCAATAGTGATTGAATGTTACTCTGTGTATTTTGCCATCGCTGACGTCAAGCGTACCTAGTCAAGAACCTAGTTTTAACATGCCATGATATCCCGATATTTAGCCCGTGATATTTAGTATTCTCCGACACATATATAAATATATAATATATAAATAAAATAATATATAAAAGTATATACTAAAGCAAATTTTCCTATATTATGGTGCATATTGTAGGTGTAGGAGCCCCTTTAGCTCAGAGGACGTATCCAAATGTGTTTTTTATAATCTGTTTACTTGCCCCGCTCTACCCAGATAATCTCTTTATGCTCGTCGCATTCGTCGTGTTGCAGACGATTTTATAAACTTCACTGTATGCATTGTGAACTTATACATTTGTAATTTTGTACAGTACTAGGTATTAGTATTTAACTTCTTTATTTTTTTATTTAAATATGTTTATTGCAACAAAACAAATATAATTATGTAACATACAAAATTTTAAATCCAAGAACAAAATGCAATGCAAAAGCATAATAATTCGATACGCAAAGGAGTTTATTATTTTAATGAATATTGTTATATTCATAAAACATCGAATCTCTATGGCTAAGGGGCCGGATTAAACACCGAGAGTTCTTACATTCGAACTCCGCCCGCTTTTTTTAATTTTTGCCATATAAAAATATGGCAAAAATTAAAAAAAGAAAAAAAACTAAAATTAGCTTTTTGTAAGAAAAATCGAAAATATAATTCTGCTTACCAGTAAGCTATAACCTTATATTAACGAGAAAAAATACACTAGCAACCATGAGCTTCAGACAGTACAGCTGCTCGGTGACACGAACAACCATAGTGGTCTATAATTACGTGAAAAAGCTGTTTAATTAATTGAAAGCTTCAAACAAACAAAAACACAAAGCGTTATTTGGATATGGTTATATGTCGATAAGTAAATAAAACTAATAAAATAAACGTAAACCGAACCGTTAAAACACTTTAATAATGCAATAAAATAACAAAACCGGCAAACAAGTCGAAAAGGAACGTATAACTAAATACGTTATAAGCCTAATTTCTCAGAAGATGGGGCGTTTAACAAACTCTAACTGTAGATACATAAAATTTTATTAACCCGTATATGAAATAGTGGGACAATCCCGTTGGAATCCGCGAATCTTTTCGAGTCATTAGATGCGTTTTTATTACACAATGACGATAAACATGTCGTAAGAAGAGAATCGTCTGAAAACATTCGTGGAATTAGTTTCCCCTAGCCATCGGATCGTATTATTACGATTATTGTATTGGATATAATCGATTTGGAGCGACGGTTTGTTGTTTCTAGCTATATAATAATTGTTGTCAGTATTGGTTGTACTAATACTCGAATGTTCTTCTGTTTACACTTTTTTTATTTAAAAAACTACAAAACTCTATTAAAATTTAAGTAAGGTTATCCTCTCATTTGTTTATTTCTTCTTTTTTTAATTTTTAACAATGTTATACATACAAAATATACAAAACACTATTAAGGACTTATAAAGAAAAAATTAACCCTCCCGCTGCGTTTGGGTGCCCAAGCAACCGGTGGTCAGGGCTCCAGAGTGAGGAACCCCCTCATAATACGCGCCGTCTCAAGAATGACTGCCTTGTGTATCCGACTCTTGATCCAAAAGTTAAGCAAGCTTATTAAGGTGTTGGTCGAAGCTTTTCGCTATATGACCATTGACAGAAACAACTATCGGAACAATAATAGTTGACTCATTATTCCACATGGAGGTAATCTCGTGAGCAAGGTCCAAATATTTTGATTAAGTAAGGTTATTATTATGAAACTAAAAATTAATTATTTGATAAATATTAGACGATTTACAATTAGCATAACATTAAATATCGCACTTCAGAAATGTCAAAATTGAACAAATATTTTTTTTTAATTTTTTTTTTAAATAAATTTTATTAAAAAGTAAACTTAAAAAAAATATTACTATTTTGTAATCACAGATTTAAGCAATCGAAACTATATTTCTTTATAATAAAAAAATAAACCAAAAAAAAAATTGACTTACATCAACCGAGCCACGTGAAGGCTGTATTATTTATTGCTTACAATTTTGCTTACAGCGGAAAATATCGCTGTACATTTTTCCGTTGCGCCATGGAACTCCTAATTTCTAATGGGCCATTTGCCACTTTGTCAATTGCGCCAATAAATCTGAGCTCCACTGAGTAACGGCGCCGTCTCTCGCTAAATATCGTGTCATTCTTTTATTTGTAGCGGGCGAAGACCATTGGATAACAAGATTTATTACTTTGTCCACGTGTTCCCAGTTAATAATCTTTGTTGATACGTTTGTTTGCCTGTCTTCGTCAGTACTCGAGTGGATGCTATGTGGCTTTGAATTATAATGCTTTACAAAGTATTGAGTATTTATTTATTTTTTTCAAAAATTTTAGTTAAATAATCTTTTTATAAAATATTTTTTTTTTATATTTTAACAATATTTACTATAAAATATAATATAAAACACTTTTAATAATAATAAAAAATCCCACTTTCCCTTTGCGGAGCATTTTCAATACATAAGAGCTCCAGAGCGAGGAACCTCCGCAGAATACCCGCCCTCTCAAGAATTAGCCCAATTTCATTCCTTCGAAAATTTATTAATAAGTATAGTGTTATCCACTGACGATCAAGTAATATCACTTGCCTGCAGCGCTAACGGCTTGACAGCCGATAAAACTGATCGTGTGTTGGTCGCGATGTGATGATGTGCGAGTGACATCATGCCAATCGTCACCAACACACGATCAGCTTTATCGTACGTCAAGCCGTTAGCGCTGCAGACAAGTGACTGAGTGACTTGATCGTCAGTGGCTGACACTATACTCAAGTGATTACAAGAAATTACTTGATCGTCGATAGCTGTTCTCATTATAACTTCATTTAAAATTATCCTATTGATTTATTATACCCTTATATGTGTGTGTTAGTCACTAATGACTATTTCCATAACAAATTTCAGTTCATGACCTATCAATCTGATGGTAGCCAGGCGGTGAATAAATGAGCAAGTTGAGGAAGTTTAACCCTCGCCTGCCCGCTGCTAAATTATAGTCCACACGTCCAATCTATTAATAACTTTCATTTGATAGAAAAGCTAACGAATTATTAATTTGTAGCGCCGACTAAGCAACTTTGGATTGAACCGTTACTGAAACAAACTTAACTAATATATTACATGTTAAAATAAATCAGAGTCGTTACTAAATAAATTGAAAAATACTACTAAATATTACTAAATAAGTTTTCGCAAAACTCGCAAAAAACATAGTTTTTTTTTAGGATAAATGGAAGCCTATATGTTAATACCGGGTATTATCTATCTTCGTTTTAAGTTTCAGCCAAATCGGTTCAGTAGTTGCGGCGTTAAAGAGTAACAAACATTCATAAAAACTTTCGCGTTTATAATATTAGTAAGATTTTCCAGAAAGTAATATTACATTATTAAGGCGGCTAATATATGATAATATAAAACATTTATATTATCATATATCAAGGCTTTAACTCACATGATTATTGTCGGAGTATGGTTTTACAAGCTCATGACTAAGGTCCCTCGGTCAAAGCTAGTCGAGCGATCCCCGACAATAACTACGCAAGAATAAGACGTGTGTCTTATTTAATTACTATGGATGATACTCATGATGATGTACATTCTAAAATTCATGATTTTTATATGACAAATATCGATAGCTCGTATTGTAATGGGTCCGGACTTAAATCCTGTTTGAATATCGCCTTTACTAAACGTTGAATTAAGAAAAAAAACGTCTAGTATTTTTTTCTTTATTAAGACAAGCAAATTACTCTAAAATTCATGATTTTTATATGACAAAATATATCGATAGCTCGTATTGTAATGGGTCCGGACTTAAATCCTGTTTAAATATCGCCTTTACTAAACGTTGAATTAAGAAAAAAACGTCTAGTATTTTTTTCTTTATTAAAACAAGCAAATTACTCTAAAATTCTCAGAGAATTGAGTAACTTTAATATGACGCATTTTAAATATTTATAGACATTAGAAACTGTTCCACGTTTTCACATATGCACTACAACGTAGTCAATTTTAATTAGAATCGAATCCAAAACATCGATTCGCAATAATTTTATTAAATCCATTTCAGTTGTACCGAACAAATGGCGCTGACTCGAGCTGGCTGAAAGCAAAGTTTGAATATCGTATTCTATTTTCGAATTCGACTCTAGTATCTAACTTTTGAAACGATGCTCATGTGGCTTACTATGAATAATTTATTTCACATATATTTTTTTATTGTCAACAGTTTAGGGTTAAGGACCTATGTTAAGGAAAATACGGCATAAGGGATTTAGGCATAATATAAAGCCCGTATTCGCGTACAAGCATAAAAGTGCTATCAACTCTGGTACTTTTATAATGTGTCTTTCAAAAATACATCTCATAATTATTCACCAGTTCTGGATGGTATACGAGTCTATATTAACCTTATACTGCATCCATTTTTATTGTTTTTGGCTCCAATATTTTTTCACTTTATATCTACTGTATACATTTGTCTCTGAGCAATGTACATGCCATTGATATGAGGTTTTATGTGCCTTTAATTTTACCGGCTACCATCATCATCATCATTATTATCAACTCATATTCGGCTCACTGCTGTGCTCAAGTCTCTTCAGAAAGAGAGAGGTTAGGCCAAATAATCCAACACAGGCCCAATGCGGATTGGCAGACTTCACACACGCAGAGAATTAAGGAAATTCTCAGGTAGTAAAGCTATCATATCCTGAAGGAAATGTAGCCGTGTATGTATGTATTGTTTCAGTCTGACGACAAATAATACTACCTGGCAAGACTACTTCAGTTCATACTACTTGTACTTGTAATAATAAAAAAAAACTAATTCTAAAACCCAATAAACAACATAACAAGTAATATAAGTTTTATATTGCGAACAGTACATTCCCGATAAGCCTTTGACGTCATACATGCAGTACGTCAATTCAAACACCAAAAAGGCTTTAGTCACGGCTGACTGGGGGCCCATAGAGCGGAACTATGTGTAAGTGAGTATGGGCCAGTAGGCAAAACGTTTGGGCATCGGTTAGCGGTTTGACGATCAAAATGTGACGTGACCTTTAAAACTCCATTTATACGGAAAGCCAAATTGGACGGCGTATACGTTTTTAATAAGATTTTTTACATCATAATAATTCAAATGATTCAAAGAGTAAGAGTAAAAGAAAACTCATATTTTTATTTTAGTTTTAACACAGTTCAATAGACAACACAGACAATACAGACATGTCCTAGATTCGATCCCTGCCGTTGGGTATCATTATTATCACAATTAAAAAAGAAACGTTAGTACAAGTATTTATGTTTTATATAAAAATTACATGAATCTACATGATTACGCTAATTGTTAAATATAGAATTCAAATAATTTAGTTCTAATTTATTAACTAAAACTATTTCAGTGTTCGACAGTTCCTAATTTATTTAACTAACACTAAGCGCGTCTATTTCCTGCTTGTCTTTATTCCTTGAATTTTGTATAGCGACGTCAAAGTTGGTCAATGGCTTTATCGAACTGTTCAAATACATTGCTCAATGCACATATATGGACAGAAATATCCTCTAAATTAAGGAAAAACCAAAACTATTCCAATGGCTAGTATCCGTTAGTTAACAATTTATTGTTCTATCGTTTTAGTTTATGTTACCCGGATTTTGTAAAAATTAAAAGAGAAAAAATAATAATTTTAGCTATATTTTACTAATTTACTTTGAATCACCAATGCCTATTGGTGATTCAAAGTTTAATATTGTTAGCAGATCGCTAGATGTTTTATGTAAACAAATTTTACACTATAGTTATTAAAAGTTATATTCAGTTTTAAATAATCATCAACCCAAGATAATATCAAAGGTCAAGTCCACGTTTATTAATAAGTAATTTAGGGCTATACCAGAGTTATTCTTTAGTTCGCCGAGATAAATAGTAAGTAGGTACTATGTGCTATAAATTATATATCTTTAACTATGTGCCAAGTTACATCAAAAATCCAGTGATATTTGCCTTTTTTGCTTCTCTGCTTTGAGAGAGAAGAGAGAATAAAATCCATGTATGGAGGCCCTTTCTTTTTGAACGCTGAATATTAGTTTTTTAGTATTATAGTGTTTTTCCGCATCGGGCCAGCGTGGTGGATATTGGCCGAACCCTCTCATTCTGAGAGGAGACTCGAGCTCAGCAGTGAGCGGAATATGGGTTGATAGCGTGAGGAATAAAATACTGTAAGAAGTCAGTTATTGATGTTATTTGTAGCGAGAAGACAAGTAGATCTTCATAAAATTTAATTAAGGCAAATCATCAGTCACCGAGCGGACTGAGGTCGCGTCGCTGCCTCGGATAGATAACGTTGGGTCAGACGATGCACTAACTACCCCCGCAGTGATGAATGTACCCTTAGCAGACCTCAAATATGCCACCTCTGTCAGCTGACAAACTGTTTGAATAACCCACACAAATTAACAAAATCCCCATAGAGGGAACATTCCCGGTTCAGTTATAGCGAATCGGAGGCATGACGTTTTTGAGAAAATCAATTTATCTTTAAGTCTTGTAACTCGGGCATATTATTCATAAGTTTGTTAGCCTCCCCAACGGACGGTCCAAATGCAAACACGCCGCGATTCTAGTTATTAATCATTCAGTAGTGTTCCTTGTTATCGAGTGACGGAGCCGTGATGAAGTAGCGGTTCACCTAATTGTGATTATCGCTAACTAGGTGTTGACCGGCGTGCGGTGGCCGAAGGACATCTATAATGCAGGTGCTAGTGGACTTTGGTCGACGGAGGAATATCCAATTTAAGCCCTTTTAACACTGACTTCCGAATTATTAATTAAAATTCATATACCTAAGCCGTCCGTTGTCAAAATATCGGAGCGTCAAAATGTCCACTGAATATACCAGCTCATTACGCGGCACAGTATTCACCTTACACTCACTCCTCATTAAAATTTGTACGACAGCTTCTAAATTCTACTCT
Source organism: Bicyclus anynana (assembly GCF_947172395.1). Classification (NCBI taxonomy): domain Eukaryota; kingdom Metazoa; phylum Arthropoda; class Insecta; order Lepidoptera; family Nymphalidae; genus Bicyclus; species Bicyclus anynana. The sequence goes on along the minus strand of NC_069087.1, from coordinate 5,254,456 downwards.
TTTCTCCGCACCTCCATTTCAATATACAGGAAAAAGTGGAAGAGCGCTGTGTACGGAGTACCGAGCCGGGCTGGCAAAAGTTTTGCCTTCCCACCCCACGGAGGGGGGCAAAAAGTGTTGCCGACGGGTGAGCTCTTATATTTATACGTATATCGAGGAAAAGTTTTCCGTGTTGCGGGTTGGGGTTTGGGGGGAGAGGGGGGACGCATGCGCGGTGGCGTCGCCGCATAGCTGACGTGACAGTCCTGGCGAGGACTTTGTGCTCGACGCAGGACTCTAGAGCTTTTGGGAGCTGAAACTGCGCATTTTACGTAACTCCTTGAATTGTTATGCTCGTACTGATGATCTTTTTGCAGCCATTATCACTCACACTGTCTTCGAAAAACACATTTTCCATGTCCTTATGAAATATATTTTCATCATAGACTACGAAATTAGAGTAAGCACAGCTATAACCAATTTAATTTTGAGGTTATTAACGTGATATTTACTCGTACATCAATGTCTTTTAGTGTGAACGTAAAATCGTCAGTACGTTAGTAAACTTCTTAGGTCACATTGAGGGCAAAGAGAGGGCAATCGATACGACCTGCCCCTCACCCCCAGACCCGTACCAAGTAGCGGCTAGCTTCTGGAAACGCCTACTATGCCCATATGACACGTCGACAAGAATCTCTACCGTTCAATATTTTTACCTACCATGCGGAAAAGTCACAGTAAGAACAGAGGAGAAATTCTCACTTATGACAACATGGACAAGAACCTTTTACTATATTCACCTTGTTGCAAAATGAAATGGAGGATATTTTCACCATATGAGAATAAGAAATTGTGAGTTTCTATTCTTATTTGACTTTAGTTATTTGCTATATATTTTTCTGTTGTCATTTTTTTACCAACATAGTTTGCTCTTACTTCATTAGTTCACGATTGGAGTTTCCTATCGAAAATGTTAGTTACTATTGTAACTAATATTTTACATTTCGATAGAAAATCATCACTAAAATAGGGTGTGTAAAAGGATGACGAGCGGCGTGACGTCATCAACCCAGCAGCAACTCTTCGTCCGATGAACTTGAAAACGACTCGCGCGCCACTTTCCAACGGGATTTGTTGCGACTTGTTGTTACTCCGTTTGTTACCAAACTAAATTTGAGTTGCTAAACTAAAGTTGTGGATATTTAAAGAGAACTTTTTCTCGGAGTCAACGGCCGTAGACCGTCACCCAGTTTCAGAGTACCTACGGAGTTATGGCAGTTGTTCGCAAACTACTTGGACCAGCCAGAGGGCTGCAGTTGGGGGTCATGGCGCTAATTCGACCTTGCCCACAACTTGTGCACGGTTGTTCAACAACTTCGATGCTCATATCTAATTGTTGTTGTTGCTGGCGCGTAATTATCGCAGATACAACTTGATATACGATCATTGGAGGTTAAGTTGATTTGTATAGTAGTAGTTATTTTATTTCTAAATACGTTAATTTCGCTTGTGTGTAGAAGTATTTTTCTATTTCTTGGAAACACTTTTGCTTTGAATCGCTTGCTCCCTAATAAAGATAGGGTATCTTTATCAGGGAGCAAGCGATTCAAAGGTAGGATTCAAGCAAGGGTATCATTATCAGGGAGCAAGCGATACGCTTAAGGGCCAGGATTGAAAATCCATTGTATTTTTACACAGCAAATAGTCCATATTTTAGGTAATTTTTTTATTAAATTTACTCCATATTCTTATAGTATTATTAAGTTTGCAAAATTACGTGATGATCGGTTTTGTAATCAAAGCATGAATGTGTAACAAAGTAACAATTTTTTTTTTTGTTATCGTAACAATTAGTCTAGTATATAAAACTAAAAAAAACTAGTATGTAAAACTTGGGTTTTAATTTTTAATTAGTCTAGTATATATTTAGTAAAAATCCATGTCGCATTCTTACACATTTGTACAGACTAATTATTACGAAGACAAAAAAAAGTTGTAAAATACTTTAACGAATGTATCCGAAATAAGCAATTATTTTACAAAACACTGTAAAGATTTAATCACTGTAAAGATAAATTACCTCAAGAAGCGATTTAGGTACACATCTCAAACATAATTTTCAACGAAAAATCAAAAACCGGTCAAACCTCCCGACGTCGGATGGAGGCGACTTAATTAACTGATCTAGCCGTCAAAGGTTTCAAACAAATTGGCCACGACAAAATAATGCAGAGATAATAGCCCTTTAGACAGCACCGAATAACCGCCGTGGGCGTAGCACCTGACTAACGAAATTAATTACAGCCCAATAAGGAAATATTAACCGGCCGGTTAATAAGCCATTCTCGTGGATACGCCACAATTAAATTGGGAGGATCGTGGAGTCATTATTTATAAACAATAATATATCAAACAGATATTTTCAAGATGGCGCACCGGCGTAGACCGGCAATACGTCTCTTAAACTGCCTTTGCGGTATATGGGTATATGTATTTATTCAAAAAGACAATCAAACGATATTCTTGCATACAAAATAACAAACAGATAAATTTTATTTATTTAATGAGTACTATTAAGTAATCATCATATGTCACTGCTTCCAGCACAGGGAATACATCACTAACTTCCCGATTATGGGGTGAGTTTTACTGATACTTTCTTAGAAGATCATCATTATCAGCCATTATGCGCCCACAGCTAGACATAGGCCTCTTTTGAGAAGTAGCAGCCTTTTCTGGATTTTTGCAACCAATCGATGCCAGCTATTTTCCGGAGGTCGTCTTAGAAGATAGAAAAGGTAAATTTTTCACAGCTCAACCCAGGATCTTGTGATTTGAAGCCACACAAGCTAATCACTGGACTAATGAGGCATTATTAGCGGAATTAGTAGTCGTAGTATTGGCCTCCGTGGCGCAGTGGTATGCGCGGTGGATTTACAAGACGAAGGTCCTGGGTTCGATCCCCGGCTGAGCCTAATGAGGTTTTCTTAATTGCTCCAGGTCTAGCTGGTGGGAGGCTTCAGCGGTAAAATTTTATGGAGCCCGGGATCAGTTATTGTACCGTGGCGACAATGAAAGAAAATATTTTTTTTTACTATTTTTTATTATACAAATCTACGAACTTACTTTCTTAAGTTCGAATTCTTTTGAAATTATGTTCATTCTCTCCCAAGAAATGCAACACTATTCCGGCGGTAATATAGGCGGATCGATGACGTTTTCAATGCAGTAGTCGATTTGACGTTTGCTGTAAATTGTTAAGTCATAGTTGCTTTAAGGGCGCCATCTTGATAAAACTCTAAAACTTGGGTTTTAATTTTATTTATCTAGTTACATTTTTTCACTCATTTAGATTATTATAAAATCCTTGTATTTTTTTAATTCTAATGATAGGGGGTACTAGAGTGGATCATCTCCTTTATTAAAACAATATACAAGGATATAAAAAATGCTATTACACTTCGACATCGATAGCTAGATGTACCCTGGCGTAGCAAAACACGGCTCGGGAGTACTGCTCGTATTTATGGTTATACGACGGAAAAGTTTTGGAGCGTAGGAGCTAAAGCCATCGATTTTCAAAACTTTTTCATGGAAATAAACCTACTTTCGTTGTGTACGTGCCGCGTGCTTGTGTGTGTAGACTCACACAGGCGCGGTTTGAGGTCACACGACCTCAATTGGTTTCAAATGGAATGGAATAACGGTGAATTCAGTATTGGAAAATTTTAGTTTTGTCCCATTTTACGTATACGTTTTTTTTAAAAAAAACTACTAGTAGATTTTTTTCTCATTTTTGTATATTCGTAGACATATACTTGTCTTTTTATTAATAAATGAGGATTTTTCCATTTCGTCTATTATACAAATAAATGAACTCATAATTAATTTGTTTTAAATATATCTTTTTCTTTGTCTTTCTTCCTTCTTTTGTTCTTATTGTAACAATTCTTACAAAGATACAGAGATGTTCTAATCACACTCGACCAGATTTTATCATGAGAACACAAAGAGATTGTGTGATTTTATTTAGATTATGAATTTTATAATCTTAATAGCTCAACGGTAAGAGCGGTCGGACTCATCACCGAGGATGGTGGTTCGATCCCCGTCCCGTTGGTCTATTGTCGTACCCACTCCTAGCACAGTCTTTTCCGACTAGTTGGAGGGGAATGGGCATATTGGTCATATTTATTAGTACATATGGCAAATATTCTTTAAAAAAAATGCAGATGATGTTCCAAACTTGTGGTCTCCCTGTAGGGTGGCGTTTTGAAACAGATAAAACTTCATGAAAATGATACAGAAATTGGAGTTTCTTATTTTATTATTTTGGTATCAGCATGGGAAATAAGTTTTGTCTCCCGACACATCATAGGACTATCGACCGCGTGTATCGAACGCGCACACATATAAAGCTCTGTACTTGTAATGGGTCCGTAAAGAAAACTTTTTAAAACTTTTCCAGCGAGGCAATATGGCTCGTGTTCTCAGCCGTTATGTTTTATTTAGGCAACATTTAGCTGTCCCACTCTCTGGATAGGACGTAGTGTGTTATAGAGTAGGACAACCGTATTTTCGCCACAACGACCTCAATTGGAACGATACGACTGCCTTGCCCGGGATACGAAGTAATTATTTCTATTCTGTCATTGCCGTGTATTTTTTATACGCTGCCATTTCGGTGGGTTTTTAAAAATCTGAGGAAATTTTCACGAAGTTAAAGGGTTATAAATATACGAGTATTTTGGGACATACCTTTTGCATCGAATTTAATCCCGACGCACGTGATGCACCCTGATGTACACTGTGTGTTATTTATCTTTCTACATTATACTCCTAGTTAAAGAATAGACAACGAATGTCTGTACACAATAAATTACAATAAATTTTGATACAAAGTTATAGTACCTAATAAATGTTAAGTCTTTAACTTTAAAATATGAATGAGCATATTAAATGCGTTTGAGTTTCCATATTTTTCTTGAAGGTAGCGTCATCTTAATCATCATCATCATTATCAGCTGATGGACGTCCACCGCTGGACATAGGATTCTTGCATGGACTTCCAAATACAACAATCTCGAGCCGCCACCATCCAGCGGCATCCTGTAACCCGCTTGATGTCCTCGGTCCACGCAGTGGAAGTCGACCAACCCTGCGTTTTTATGTGGTATTGTTTTATTGTCTTCTTATGAGTTATTTGGCGATATATCTTTACAGCTGAGACCAAACCCATCAGTTGGAGTATTCGCTTAATCGGTCGCTTTCAGAAAAAACAATTAGTGATCTCAATTAATCAAAAAAAAAATTTCACGTGGCACTCGGGGACTGCCGCATAACATTTCCAACTTATGCAATTATAATTTTTTATTTATTTTATTTATGCAGTATTTTGATTTCGTTAGAAAATAATAAAAAAAGGTAAATAGATATACAAAAAAAAAGTAATTAAGTTGAGCTGGAATCGAACTCAGGTTTAATAAGCTTCACACCACTCGTCCAGTTGAGTCGTTATGTAAACGTCGAAATGTGATAACTTAATGCACGGCTTGGGTGGTTTATTTTCGTTACGGAAATTCTTAATTCGGTCCTCTCACAGTCCGCGATAAAAGCTTTGCAATAGCTAAAAAATCGGCTTGCTTTTTGTCGCAAACAATAAATTCTGCATTCCGCCGTCTCACGTTCGAAGTCTCCTCCATAGGTAGCGGGTACTGGGTACTGGGTACGGAACAAGTGCAGTCTCACGGCGCTCGTTTATCAAGATCGCCATCTGATTGGGGGCGGCTCAGCTGCGTTTTATTGTCGAATTACGGGCCCATTCAAATTTTAATTTATATTTCGTGCAAATACACCGATATTGAATTCCCTTGTTTTTGCTGTTTTGATAAATAAAATGACGTAAAAGTAAACATCTGTAGCTTTAAAACTGGTAGAGGCCTTTCAATTTTAAGACATACCTACTCATCATCATTAATAATTCATATTCAGAATTTAAACTATCGTGAGTGTTATTCATATCAATTGATTATGAAACACGGCTAAAACTCACGTGATATAAGGTCGAAGTATACCCGACTAGTTTCGAATCCATACGGGGCCCTTAGTTATGAGCTAGTTATTGCAACGCGGCACGATCCAAACTGCGAAGCGGCGGCGCGGCGCGCAGCTGTTCGCATCGCGCCCTGGGAGAGAAGTTGAGTGGTGGGGATTGACGGTTCTGTTACACACTGCGACGGTTTATTAATGTAATTTTCATTAGACTCGTCTTCTTGTAAGCAAACCGAACTAACACTATAGGTTCCGTATGGGTTTCAAAACTAGTCGGGCATACATACCTTATATCTCGTGAGTTTTAGCCGTGTTTCATAATCAATTAATAATCCATATTCGGCTCTTTGTTTTTTTTTATTGAGAAAGAATAAGGAAGGAAAAGTCATGCCCACGTGAAATGGTGGAAAAATACTGGTTGCATTCCCACGCTTGTTTAGCCAGTCTGATCCTTTGCGCAAAAAATGGGCCAGTCGAGGCTTTCTGTCACCAGTCGAGGCAACTAGCCGCGGTGAAATTTTTATGGCACTGCGACCATGGCCCAAGGGTCTCCACGGCAAAAGATACAAATATGTAATACTCAGTCAGAGAGACATACTTGTGCCACATACCGGATTCAGTTTTTTTTTTAATTTCTAGATCCAAAATTTATATATTCGATTTTTTTTATTGATATTTTTTTTAAAAGAATATTTGCCATATATATATATTTTTAAATATGACCAATATTCCGATTCCCCTCCAGCTAGTCGGGAAAGACTGTGCTAGGAGTGGGTACCTACGACAATAGACCAATGGGGTGAGTGTTGAACTACCACCCCTCGGTTATGAGTTCAACCGCTCTTACCGTTGAGCTATTGAGGCTATACATTTCATTAATTTAATATTAAATCAATAAACATGATGTTTGTAAATAAAAAAAATAATAATATTATGCAATGTTCATAATTTCACTTCCAATATTTATTTAAAACAGCGTTTTCATAACCGAGTCAATGTAAAACGCGAGTGGACCACTTCTGGCTGGCTCGTAAATTAACGGCCATTGTTTTATGAATTCTCATTACATAGATTGTTCTGGGCCGGGTGGTATGCAACGGTACGGTGTGATTTACAAAAGAAATATTGTTTTAAGGATTTTCTGTTGTATAAATTTTATTTTAAAATATCAATCTCAGATGGAATTTAATTTCCTAATTAGTATAATATACAGGGTGCTTGAGAGTATTTCCCATAACCGAAATAGTTACTATACTTATATTCTTTACCGAATATTAATTAAAAATATTCAAGGAACAGGTATTTTAAAACTAATATTTTCGGGGTAAATAATATTTATTTTGTACAAAGATCTTAAAATGTGTCCCTTATACGTAACCTTATAATTATGACGTAGCCAAGTTTGATGTATTTTGAAATGCAAGGATAGATAAAGGCGTGTGTTACATGGAATGGCGTTACTTAGCGGAAGTTCATCATGAATATATAATAATTTATTGATTTTGCTAATCTCAGCTGACATAGCTCAGCAGCAGGTAGACGAAGTAGCGAAGCTGAAGTGGCAATGGGTAGGCCGCATAGTTCAAAGAGCGGCAATGGACTTTGGGGTTCCAATGGCCGGAGAGCGCAGTGTTGGTCGACCCACTAGGTGGATCGAAGACATCAAGCGGATCGCAGGAAACCGCTGGATGCTGGCGGCTCGAGACCGTTATGTTTGGAGGTCCATGCAAGAGGCCTATGTCCAGCAGTGGACGTCCATCGGCTGTCAATGATGATGAATTAAAAATTAATCAGCATTGTCTGATGTCTTTTTAATCGCTAAAATAGTTTGAGATCCGGCATAAGAAAGTAAAACCACCACAAACCATCCGAATATAAAAAAATTAGATACTACCAGGTAGTTTCTATCTAGCTATGAGTAGAGCCGATCGTCAAGATACACCGACTGCCACATCCGGAGTCGCGCCGAACACGCAGAGATCGCTCCGTGCCAGGAACCAGCGTGGCGTTCATAGATACAAAGATAAACCTTAAATTTTGTATTACAATTAAACTATAAGTTATCTCTACCCTTTTACTGCTTGCCTTTAAACACGCCTGTAAATAAGCGAAGTGTATGGTTGAGTATGGTTAACTTAAGCCGTGATAGCCCAGTGGATATGACCTCTGCCTCCGATTCCGGAGGACGTGGGTTCGAATCCGGTCCGGGCATGCACCTCCAACTTTTCAGTTGTGTGCATTTTAAGAAATTAAATATCACGTGTCTCAAAAAACGGTGAGGGAAAACATCGTGAGGAAACCGGCATACCAGAGAATTTTCTTAATTCTCTGCGTGTGTGACGTCTGCTAATCCGCATTGGGCTAGCGTGGTGGACTATTGGCCTAATCCCTCTCATATTGAGAGGAGACTCGAGCTCAGCAGTAAGCCGAATATGGCTTGATAATGATGATGAATAAATATGGTAACATGCTCCTTGGTCCAGTGTAAGTGCGTGCAGTTTCGGACCACAAGATTCTGGGTCTCAAGCTCAACTCAAGCCGAGTATTCTGTATTATTTCTCACTAGCTGACGCCACGTGGTTTCACCCGCGTAGTTCCTGTTCCCGTAAGAATACGGGGATAATATATAGCTTATAGCCTTCTTTGATAAATGGGCTATCTAACACTGAAAGAATTTTTCAAATCGGACCAGAAGTTCCTGAGATTAGTGTGTTCAAAACATCAAAACATATGTTGAAAAAATAAGGCAAGGTTTCCATTAAGCAGAAGGTTACCTGTTGAGATCGATCCAGATTCTAGTAGTAAGCACATAGCACTGCGCCACCTGGTATGCGCTGTGGATTTACAAAACGGAGGTCCTGGGTTCGATCCCCGACTGGGCTGGTTGAGGTTTTCTTGATTAGTCCAGGTCTGGCTGGTGGGAGGCTTTGGCCGTGGCTAGTTACCACCCTACTGACAAATACGTACCGCCAAGTGATTTAGCGTTCCGGTACGATGTCGTGTAGAAACCGAAAGGGCTGTGGATTTTCATCCTCCTCTTAACAAGTTAGCCCGCTTCCATCTTAGATTGCATCATCACTTACCATCAGGTGATTATTGTAGTCAAGGGCTAACTTGTAAAGAATAAAAAAAAAGAAGCGAATCCAGGTCCTTCCTTCAACAATTTGCCAAAGTCGCTAGATTTTATTATAGTTCCGCAATACAGGCTGTTGCGCAATATTATGATTCAGCTAACATTAATTGCAATGCTATCTACATTAGTGCACTGCAAGATTTGCACGATTTATTTGGTCCCGACGAAGACGGTGTCACGAAACGTGGGCGCTGCCGCGGTCGCATAAATAAGAATGATAATAATTAACATTTGTCGCAAACGAGTAGTTTTGTGTAATTCTTATCGCATAAATAGAGGACAAACTAACATGCGGTTATAAATAAGTGATAGCTAGCTGACGCCGCGTGGTTTCAACCGCGTGGTTCCCGTTCCCGTAGGAAATACAGGCATAATATATAGCTTATAGCCTTCCTCGATCAATGGGCTATCCAACACTAAAAGAATTTCTCAAATCGGACCAGTAGTTCCTCAGATCTCACAAACAAACAAACAAACTCTTCAGCTTTATTAGTACAGATATTAGTCCCTTAACTAAATAATATATAAATATAAAAATACTTTAAATATAAAAGAAATAGTCATTAAGTAAGCTGTCGCCACAGTATATTTTAAGAAGAAGAATGATTTCCTTATGAGTACCTACTTATATTCTAAGGGCTCACCACAAGAACTGGGCTTCCTCCTTATAGACGAGAGGTTATAATGGAACTTCGACCTACCATGCTGCTTCAATAACGATCACTATCAAATGATTATGACCAAGGCCTGTAGCCAAGTGGCACGTCGATTTACTTTCTACAATCGCAAACGCTTCCAAAATGAAAAAATGTAAAAGAATGACATTTCATCGGATCTGTCATTCCCATAAATTTCGAAGCGTTAGACTTCGCTACAGACACTTGGCTACAGATCCAGGAATGACTGCTTAAGTTGCGAATATTTTGAAGAAAATCTCAGGGTTTCATAGTCCGACTCGGAGGCTATAGCTATAGACTCATTGCTGTGTAGCCTAACCAGGTAGGTCTTTGAGGCTGTTTTTCAAAAACATTCTTAATGTACGTACTACAAGATATTTACGGGCTACCACCGGAAAAGCTGTTTGAAGCTTTCTGCATCAAAATCAATTTTTACCAAAAATTGATAGTTACGAGGTATCACATTTAGACTGACGATAGGTTTCTCTTTAAGGTCTTATTATTTATTTTTAGTTAAAACATATTACTCTAAAATCTTATTCAGCTAATGATAGTAACTTAGCGTGACTTTAAATCAAAACCAACAAAATTTCGGAAGTGTTTTCCTTAAAATTTATCGTAAACATTATCATCAATTGTATGTATAATAGAGCCATAATTCTCCTTACATGACAAATACGCACAAATTACTATAAAATTACACCAGGAAACGCAGCGACATTTAGCATCACGTGCGTTGTATAACTGTCGTTCATTAGGGTAGTGTTGACAGTGTATGCGTGCGCGCCGCCCGCGCCTGGCACGGCTTATCGCGCCACCATCGATGACTAATAAACCGAGACTGTGTCGCACCAACTTACATTTGCCTACACAACATCCTTAACCCGTACAACAAAGAGTCCAAAATTAATCCACACAACTGTCAACGTAAACCTGTTTTCGATATCCTGAATTACATCAACAAAGTTACAGAAGCACTCATAATGTTTCTTATGATTAAAGCATTAGAGATTATAATCGTGCGATCAAAGCGAAGCTTACAAAAATTACTTTCAGTTGTAATCGTGACCACTTCTGCCGAACACTTATATCACGGCTGCCGAATTGAGCGGTTGCTGTCAAAATTTACGTGGCATACGATCGGTTGCGATTTATTTGTGCGTGAAAATTATTTCTTCATTTCCATTTAACTTACCTATCTACTAGATATATACGGAAAATCACGCGAAGTCATTTCCCTGCCCTTTTTTTAAGGCAAAAATATCAAAACTGTTCAACCTTAGTTCGCATGATGTTTTTATTGTAAGATTACCTATTACATAAGTCTATTTCATATTACACATTAACAAAAATCTTACTTTTTTAATGAGAAAGAATACATTATGCAACTTAAGCTAACTTATCCTAATAACTTTACTATACAAATCATGCCCACGTGGAATGGCGGCAAGAATACTGGCTGCATTTCCGCGCTGGACAGCCAGGCTGATCCTTTGCGCAAAAAAATTGCCAGCCCTTCTATCACCTATCGAGGCAACTAGCCGCGGTGAAATGATTCAGAGATTCTATTCTTTCTTGAATTAATCTTGTTAAGATATTAAATTCGTTTGATTTAACAGTATTTTCTTTAACTGATAAAAGAGAAAACAGTAACATGCAATTAGCTTAGGTTTTACAATTTATTTTTCATAGTTCAGCGAGTCGCAAAGCTAAAGTGGCTAGCAGTAAACGTCCATCGTTTGATATTGATAATGATGATATTAATGCCTTAACTGCAACTGAAATTAAAGAGAAGTAAGTAAAGGATTTTAACAAAAAAAAATCCGCCTCGTGTCCTAGATCTCGAGATTGGAAAGTTTTATCAGCAGAAACGGCCGAGCACCTCCCGATTACTCATTTCGCAATAGCCCGAGGCAATTAAAAAGAACGGGGTAGTGCTATCATTAAACGGGAGCGGCGGCGTCTTAACAAGAATATAATGCAATTTTAAAATAATCCCCGCAAAAAAGAAATTAATGCAGGCACCTCGCTGGATTCTCTTTTTATCTCCTTAATTGGTTTTCACATCTTCTAGTGTAAAAAATATCGTGTTCTTTGTAATCTCGGGCGATGTTTTAATAAATATAACGGAGTTTTTGGGTCGGGGGAGGAAAAAATATTGCTGCCCTTTAAATAAGGCTTCACACTTGAAAGATCAACGTTACCGGCGCGTTCAAGATTTATTGGGAAATAATTAATGCGCCCGACTCCTTTAAAGATAGTAATTAAACTGAATGAACTCAAAGTTTCAGCCGTTACTTGTACAAAATATTTTTAATTTATCTCCTTTTATCTTTATTTTTGGCTTAATAAAAGAAAACGTTCTAAAATAATCATTGTATAAATTTTAAACATCTAAAGGTAGCTTTTTATAAAGAGATTGTTAACGACAACGGAAAAACTAGTCTACAAAAAACCTTACTCGCCAGTCCTAACCTTTTCATATTTTATTTAAAGTTTCAGTTTTAATTTTATATTTCTATAAACATTTGCATCAAGAACAAGTCTTTTTTTGTTTTTGGAGCAATTTTTTAGCCTAAGTGCATATGAATTGCATTGTCCAAAAACCCTAAAGCAATAAATCCAAATAATGCTTCTAAATTGCGATACACCACAATGTTTAGGGTAATAAAATAGTTCCAATTGAATATAATAGTGCTCATTTGATAAATGTTGCCATTTTTTCGCTTATGAGCCAAGTTGCAGGGTTTTTCTCAAAGCCCAATACGATTGTTTCTAGCTTTATCTTTCCTTAAGAGCCTCTTAGCTGTTTTTATAGTCAAAAGTTTTCTTTTTTACCCGTATTTCGAATACGGAATAGTTTTCCCTCCGATAATGTTCTTAACGACTTCCGTTGGGCTATTTATTTTTATTTATATTAAACGCCTCTCTAAGCGAGCTTTAATGAATTAAATCTGAAAGTTTATATTACTGTTTAATAAGAAAAAAACCTTTTATTAGAAGAGTATTTTAACTAAGATTATAATTTTTATTATAGACACGTTGAGACCAGAAATAAAAAAAACAATTCACGGAAAATACTACTGTTGTAAATATTGTAGTAATTTATTTTTATATGAGACCTGCAAAGTAATATTCTTCCAACATTCGATAAAGCTAAAAAAAAATTACGGTAGTTCCTCACTTATCATCAAGTGGGCCAGCTTTATCCGTCGACTATTAGACATTATTTACTAACAAAAAAATAGTAATAATACTAATATTGTATTTAGTTTTAAAGTTAATTACAATAAATATTACTTCGTTTATGTATAATGTACCACGTTTATGATAATAAGCAACAAAAAAAATTGACAAAAAGGAGGAGAAGGAGAAAGGAGTTTATGTTTTATTAGTAACTACGCAGTATTTCTTTTTATTTTTATTTAGGTACTACGCTACTTTTTTGTAAATAGAATAGCAATAGTTTCACTGTGTAGTTACTAATAACGTGCAAACATTTCAACTGATTTTCAGACTAATTCGTCTTACAACTGCACTCTACATTTGATCCGTCCTTAAATGAGTCTCTCAAATAAAATCACAGCACTGTGGAGCAACTCAAAGTAATGTAATCCACTCATAAAACCTCTATTAATCCTCTGCAGTGTTGTGTCATCAACGGTAGCCGAAATTTTAATCACCCCCCTCCCCTTGCCAACCCCCTTGACGCCGCAGGGCTCCGGACGGCCGCCTTACACGATATTCCCATTACTTAGGCCATGGCGATAATAAAATTTAATATAATGCTGAGGAAACGGATGCCACCACAATGGCAAGCGACTAGCAGTTGGGCTTTAACACGGGAATTTAAACTGATTAAGTTGGGTAATGCTATACGCAAATGGACAAACGGATTCATTTGCAGTCTCGAAATCCGTACTAATATTAGAGGTAATGTTTGTGAGGTTGTAGGGGGTAATTTCTGGATCTAGATTTCTGGATATTAAGAAAAACATTTTATCAATAAAAAGTCACGTTATTTGTGAGTGAAACTACCGTGTGGGTTCTGCTAGTAAATTATAGTAAATTATAAAGATGACGAATATGGATTTTGGTTTGACGACGTTCTCGGGCGTAGCTGGTAATGCTCTGGTTTAATAAAGAGGTCTAGGATTCGATTCCAAGTTCGGGTCAAATCAGGATTTTATATTTTTTAAATTGGCACTGATGTTAGGCTTGATAAGGCGCAATTGACCCAGTATAAACGTAACGTAAGCGATTCAACGTTTAGGTATGATGTCTCGTAGAAATCACAGGTATAGAATTTATAGAATAATTTTGTACCTCTTTACTTTGCTTGGCCAAGGGGTATTTGCCGTAGCGTATTTTCGCGTGGTGCGATTGGCAAAGCGTGTGTTATAGCGAAAACTAAATAAAACTAGCACTGAATTATATTGTATCGTATACATGTTTCAAGAAATATGTCTTACTTTAAAACAAATTAACATAATTAACTTTAACTTTTTTACCATTTTGCACCATATAATATAGTAGTCATCATCATCATCATCATTACCAACCCATATTAGGCTCACTGCTGAGCTCGAGTCTCTTCTCAGAATGAGAGGGGTTAGGCCAATAGTCCACCACGCTGGCCCAATGCGGATAGGCAGACTTCACACACGTAGAGAAATAAGAAAAATCTCTGGTATAGAGGTTTCCTCACGATGTTTGCCTTCACCGTTTGAGACACGTGATATTTAATTTCTTAAAAGTATAGTAGTAGCTGCTTATAATAACAGCTTCTTTATAATAATGGCAAAATGAAATAAATTTAAAAATCTGATCACTATCGAACCCCACGAATTCTTCGTAAAGCAATAAAACGGAATCGAGCCACAGTATCTGACTTTTGCATAGAGCCGCGGGCTGTTGAAGGGTTAGGTGTATCTTTTGTACGTCCATCTTAGAGGGGTCTGTTGTACCGAGGAAATTGAGAAATGGACCGGTTAACTTCGTTACTCCCCGTGCTACCGGATTACGGGTTGAATGAAAAATGTTTTGTTTTTTACTATCGAAATGCAGGCGAAATTTATTGCTAAGATCAGTCGCCTATGAACTTTGTTTCGGGAAACTATAAATATATCGTAACTCGTAGTTTAGTAGTTTATGCATTTGTATTATAATCACAGCTGTCTTGTACCGGAGTAGTGTATTGTTTTTTTATCTACATAAGAGGTTCCATTTATAGAAAACGTCGTTTAAAAAAAACAAACCAAATCTGTGCGTTTGTGTGTGTTTGTGCAAGGTAAATGCAAACCTACAACAGCGTATTGACTCTACAATATTGACCTAAATAAGCTCACGCTTAAATTTCTTTAACACATTCGCTGCGGTACA
The DNA here is from genome assembly GCF_947172395.1 of Bicyclus anynana. Lineage (NCBI taxonomy): Eukaryota > Metazoa > Arthropoda > Insecta > Lepidoptera > Nymphalidae > Bicyclus > Bicyclus anynana. The sequence goes on along the minus strand of NC_069087.1, from coordinate 5,239,234 downwards.
AGGTCAATTGACCTTGCACGTCTAGCGTGTTCAAGAGCTACGAGGTCGATGGACCTCGTACCACACCAGAGGAAAGTACAGAAAAATCAGTGCCGCAGCGAAAGTGTTAAGTGAAGATGTAATTTAATAACCTTCATACGAGCAATTCTGGTATAACATTTATGTTTTTAATCTGGAATCTCGGAAACAGCTGCACCTATTATCATGAGAACCAAGTCTCTATACAAACTTGTGCCCAAATTATAAGGGCGGTACGTACAGAGCTGAAAATTAGCCATAAATTAGGACGATTTAGTAGAACTCATGTGGCCAATTTTCAAAGAAATCTATATTTACCTAATCAGTTAAATTACTTGTTACAGATGGGCAATAATTCGTATCTCTTTGACATTGACAAAATTCATTGCATCATCAGTGACAGTCATCAAACTGACAGGCGACAGTTTTAATTAGAATTTACAATAACTTGACACATTTAGTCAAAATAACATTTTTTATTTCTGAATATAAGTTATATTGTTCTAGTTTTTATTTCTTAATATAAAAAAAAAATAATTGTTTTAGGTGGGTTCCATTTGTAGAAAACGTCGTTTAAAAAAACAAAGCTGTGTGTGTCATCGCTAGAAAAAAGCAAAGCAAAAACAACAGCAGAATATCAATATTGACCTAATTTTATCCGACTTCCAAGGAAGGCTTTGGAAGGGAGTGTTTAGATCAAGTATAAAAACATTTTTGAAAATGTAACAAAGAAGTGCATAAGTTAGTTTAACTTAAAACGAAGCAGTTTTCGCTTACTTAATGAAAAGATATTCCAATTGAATTTATTCAGGGTACCTAATGAGAGAATAAATACAAATATTTAATTTGCCGAGTGTGCCGAACAGGTAACTTAATAGCCGAGTTGCAAAGGTTTAGCGAGCGAGAAGTTTTGCACTTTTAAAAACTTGCAGGACGTCGTAAACTCATTAACCGGAGTGCGGGCTTATTACTCGTAGTTTTAGCTAGAGATACCATTTACGCGGATTTTTGGGGACATTCCAATGCAGTAGCGTGCACATCATTGACGCAAAAATGCACTGTCTTTACGACTTGGACGAGATGGACCCTAGTTAAAACCCTTGTGCACTGATCCTATGGTGTCCTACTGTTATTAATTTTGATCTATGTATGTTAATTAACATCAGTTCTTAATTAATTCACTAATTTAACTTTGTTTTTGATCTAAAATCTAGAATTGTTGTTTTTTTCTACAAAAAAAGAAGGAAAAATACATTTATATACCCAGGACAATACCCTGCGATTTGTGGCATAACTCAGAAACTGGTCCCAGCTCAGCATAATGCTACATGGCCTTTTAAAATAAGTCATACAGTGCTGATTTTTAGCTGGAGCCACAAATCGGGTGTCAAAAGAAACGAAAAATTGGTTGAAACGAAATCACGACCATACACGACACGACGTGTCATAATATATCCCAGGTATCCATAACTTTATGGACACCATTTATAGTTAGAATTAGTATTCACACTACACACAAATTATAATAACTGATGGCGTTATGTTATGCTAAGTATTGATTTTGAATGCTTTTAAACATATTGGAAATAAGAAATTCTATACTACAGCCCTACTCGATGTGTAGGTACTGTTTACCAACAAATAAATTACAAATGAAGGTAAAAGCATGTTATTCCATAACTTTCATTATTTTTTTATGTATTGTATGTTCATAAAAAGTTATTCAAAATATAATAACTACATCTAATTGCTCTAAGCTTATTTAATCGAATTTATTTTCATTAATTTAAAAACAAATTAATTATAATTGTTGACAGCGATTTATACCGTAATTTTTAATTTGTTTGTTGGTAAACAGTACATATTCATAAGGGCTGTATAGAGTCCTGATTTTGTAATATCTTTTATGGTGAATGTAGTAAACAGGTTTACATCTCAAAGGAGTAGACTTTTGCAACGAAAATTCTTAAAGTAAATACTCTTATAAACTATGTTAAAATCAGTTTTATTTACGTATTTTGTGTTACAAATCATGAAAATTCAAACTAATAAAAAAACCTAGAATTAATACATGTTTGGTTTCTTTACTATTTTGTTTTACTAATTAAGTACTATCGGACCCGGTCAAGCTTCGCTTTGACTTATGTGCACTTCTTCCCTATTCCTACCCTACCCCAACCCCACCCTTACCCTTCCCTACCCTACCCTACCCCCACCCTTCTCCTACCCTACCCCTACCTTACACCTACCCTACCCCTGAAATAATTTTTCATTTTATTAAGATGTATTCTGTATCTGATCTTACCAAATTTGGCTAGGCAGGTAGAACAACACGAGCAGAGAACGGGGAGTGTTGATCGATCGTCAAGGAATTCCTTAACCCTACATCCTGTAGTCACAAGTTCAGGACTCTGCTCGGAGTTCTTTTCTCTACATGCTAAGATATTCGTCTCATTCGGGGCGGAGACAAATCAAACGAATCAAAAACCATGAAAATCGGTCCAGCAGTTCTCGAGTTATACGTGTTGTAACAAACCCGACTTTCTTTTATATATATAAGATGTAGGAAATTGTAAAATGTTCGGTGTATGAACGTACATTTCCTCGTTCCCTGATTAATAACCAAGTTCCTTCCCGCAGCAGAGTCTCCGATGCACCGGCATCTTATGCAAACGCCACATTTGATCAGCGCGACGATAATGTTCCGTTAAAATTCATTATGATTTTATTCATGAACTGCCAGCTCAGTTTATTAGCTCCACTCCGCGCGACTGGATCTAGTATACTGTACTATGTTCATACATAATACGTTTATTTTGTACATAATGTCTAATGTCTAAGAATTTTAGAACTTCTAGACACCAAAATTAGTGTATCTACTATTTAATAATGTCTATTACACACTATGGTGGATTTGTAATGAAGATGTGTTTCGAACATGGGATTTTGGATATTTTTTTTGGCGCAATTGTGTGAACGTTTTACTTGATTACTTTTTGAGTCAATTTAGAAGAAGAAAAATGAGAAATACTGTATTGCAAGATATGGAATGCTCCGTTTTCCCCACCACCTACAGCATGGGTATCTTCAAGTCAAGATTGAATAGGCATCTTCGAGGCAAGCGCGTTCCACCCTGCAGCAATGGCGTCTATCGGTCTATCGGTTATAATGATGTTTTTGTAACTGTCTATCTGTTTGTTATATTTATATAACAACTTTCCATGTATATCAGTTTCTATGTCAGGTATTAGGCATGAGAATAACTTAGATTAACAAGATTTCTTCTTGAAGTTCTTATCTCGGATCCTTTTTTTTTTATTCTTTACAAGTTAGCCCTTGACTACAATCTCACCTGGTGGTAAGTAACGATGCAGTCTAAGATGGAAGCGGGCTAACTTGTTAGGAGGAGGATAAAAATCCGTACCGGAACGCTAAATCGCTTGGCGGCACGTCTTTGCCGGTAGGGTGGTAACTAGCCACGGCCAAAGCCAGAGAACCAGCCAGACCTGGACCAATTAAGAAAATCTCAATTGGTCCAGCCGGGAATCGACCCCAGGACCACATACCAGGAGGCAGTCAAAACCTAATACAGAGAGCAGGTAAAGCACATCACTATTATTTTACAACTCAGATATATTGCGCATCATACAGTTAATTGTGCGGTTCGCGATGTGATTTATTCTGTCTGCTCGGTAGAAGCCAAACAATGCTCTCACTAAATGCATTTGCACGTTCTTGAAATATAACAAACGGATAATTTCCACACATTCATGTTAGTTTTCATCTCTCTCTCTAGTAAAATTATAGTTATGATTTACTTTAAACTTATTGATTTTGAAAGGCAGCTTATAAAACAAAAAGAATAAAAAAATAAATGTCTTTACGTTGAGATGGAATCGTACGCTGGTTTAATAAGTTTTGCTCCTTAGTTTCACACCATTTGTCCAGTTAAGTCTATATGATAATGTTGGAATGTATTAACTCGATGCAGTGGTTTATTTTCGTTATGGAATTTCTTGATTCGGTCGTCGCACTCAAACGCTGTCATAGCTTAAAAACCGGGCACGAGTCGTTTCATCATCTGTATATCAGACGTTGTAATTTATAATTTCAATCACAAGTTTTGTATGTATTAAATTATAAACTTTAAATATTAAATGGGACACGATTCCTCTCAGCCAACAGATTATCGGAGGATATTGTCTCGGCGACACAAGTGCGAAGAAACGCAAACACCTCACAGGCTCTGGCTAATCGCTTAATCAAAATTTATTCCGCACTTTGATTTTAAATTTGGAACGCAACATTTATTACTGGGCCCCTCTACCAACCCTTCGAGGGCGGCTTCATTATCGTGGATTAAGGCTGCGGAATATTTTATCGATCGCATCGACGCCAGTATTCATTTTCAATTAAGCGCCAAGTATTTTATTAAGTTCGGGCGCGGAATTGATGAGTTTCGCGAACTAATATTTACAATGGCGTACGTGTAACAAGACTCGAGATGTTTCCCCGCGGTTTCGTATCATGTCAAGACCACACGGCGCGGTGGATCAGAAAGTGTCATTGTTGTGTTAACTATCAATTTCGTAGTTCGATCCACTAAAACTTGAAGTCATGGCTCAGCATTCAGCTCACTGGTTGAGCACCAGTCTTTTCTCAGAATGGGAGGGGTTAGGCTATTAGTCGACCACGCTGGCCCAATGCGGATTGGCAGTCTTCACACATAGAGAATTAGGAATATTCTCGGGTGCAGGTTTACTCACGATGTTTTTCGCCATCCGAATTGAAGGCCATATCCACAGGGCCATATCCATATTTGAAAAAAAATAATAAAATTAATTTATTGTTTTAATTTGTGGCATTTAGAGTTCAAACTTCCAATGCAACCACTCGTAAAAAACATTGAAAAAATATGTAGTACTTAAGGATATAACGTGCAGTAGTCCCCAACAGTCTAATGACGTATTAACAACCAGCCAAGTACGAGTCGGAATCGCGCACTAAGGGTCCCGTACCTTTGTATAAAAACGGCAAATAATCACTTTTGTGCATTGAGGTCCTTAAATATTTATTTTATTCTGATTTTTTGTTATAGAGGTAACAGAAATAAAATTTCAATTGTAAAAAAAAGGCTAATGTAAGACGAACGGATGGACAGCGAAGTCTTAGTAATAGGGTTCCTGTTTTTCCTCTAAGGAACCCTAAAAACAAAAATAAATGACCTCAATGGATGGTTATTGGATATCTAAAAAATAATACAACCAGTCTATAAAATAAACAAAACTTGCAAATATAATTGCAGACACAGAACCACGCTTCGCTACGACAAACAGCGGATATGGAAGATCGATATTCAATTTCAAACAAGATCCTGTGAAAGTCGAACAGATAAATTAGATGTTCTTTAACAAAGCATTGTTGAGCGGTGCAAGGTGACTTCAATTTCCTGCAGCCGCGCATCCGAGTGCGGTGTGGGCATCAAACGGCGGAACTTTTGAAGGCTTTCACGTCATGGAATCCGATGCACCCGTGCGCTTTGCTAATGCGCCCGTAGGCAAATACTGCGGCGCTAACTGGCGCAGACGGGCGTTTGAAATTCTGCTCGATTTTTAAATAACGCAAAATAGAAGCATTATCGATTACAAGTACATATATCGATTGATTGATTGATGATCAAGTACATATATCGATTGATTGATTGATGCGTTTTTTTTTGGAAAACTGACTTAACTAGGATGTTTTTTGTTACAATCTCATACCTTAGTTATGTATACGGATAAATTACACCTTCTTTAACAAAGCATTGTTAAGCGGTGCAAGGTGACTTAAATTTTTTGAGTTTTAAAAATCCAAGTGCGGTGTGGGCATCCAGCGGTGAAACTTTTTAAGGTTTTCACGTCATGGAATCCGATGCACCCGTGCGCTTGTGCTAATGCGCCCGTAGGCAAATATACTGCGGCGTTAACTGGCGCAGACGGGCGTTAGAAAGCTCGTTTAAAAGGTAATATAAACTGTAAAATAGAGGTTTCGCTGTTATAAGTTTTGCGTGTGTATCTGTTTGTTATGTCGTACCTCTATAATGGATGGGGTTTTTTTAGATAGAGCTGTTTTAAATAGGACATACATACCTACTGTTTCATTACGCTTGCATACTTTATTTATTAAAAAAGTCGATGAGTTATTTTGTTTTAACGAAATAAGTCTCTATCTATCAAATAGCAAAAATAGTTTTGTTTATTATATGCAGAACGTCATAAGTTATCTAACATAAGGTTGGATACTCGATATTTTTTTATACGCGAGTGACACAATAGTTATAAAATTATAATATAAATATAAATAAATTAGAAGAATGAACATTCTGAAAGATCCATATAGCGAGTGCAAACATATTAATACTAAAAAAAAAAAAGACAATAGCTTAAATTATATGTTAGTAAAGTAAATACAGACCAAAAAAATAAAAAATAAAAAAGAGAAATAATAACACTACATATTTAGGTATAATACTTACTTAAGATTACTTTAAAAAAAAAAATTAAATTAATTTTTTTCATGTAACTCAGTTTACAAGCACTTTTGATACGTCAGTACTTAAGGAATCAAATCCATTCAGGTCAAAACTTCACTGATAGGTATATATAGATCGTCAAATCATACAAACGGTATAGCGCGTTTTTTTTAACTCTCGTGTGTAGCCGTGAACCACCTTAGAATAAATTGATGAGGTTGTACCGCAGCGCCCTGTTTGGTGGCTGCATCTAATGCAATTTCCTCCGCAGGTGCTCCCGGTAATGTGTTGACTTCCTTTCATCTTTTAATGGTTACTTATTTTTGATCTAATGACTTTTATAAAATGTAAGTTATCTTAAAAATAGTTAATCCCAGTTGCTTCAAGGTTAACGCCCAGACTCAATTCTGAAAGGCTAGGTCTAGGCTATGGTTTATGGTATAGTCTGAGATTCGATTCCAATCCTTTAGGCTATTTTAGTAACTACTCTTAGCAATCGCTTAGTTAAAGGAGAAAGAGGAATATTGGGCTTGTTTATAACATGGCTGATTTTGAAAAAAATATTTTAGGTACCTACCTACTTACCATTTTCTTTTTAACGTTAGGATGTGTTCTTTATTACATTTTTCTTTAATTAAGCATTATCTGCATTATTATGCAGGTTTCCTCACGATGTTTTACCTTCATTGTACGAGACACGTGATATTTATTTTCTTAAAATGCACACAACTTAAAAGTTGGAGTTGTAAGAAAGTAAGCACTGGGCTATCACGGCTCAATATAACAATTACAAAATATCAAAACTGAAATAACACACAACTGTTTGGGCTGTCTTATAAATAACTTTATCAAGGATCATCATCATCATCATATCAGCCGATGTACGTCCACTGCAGGACATAGGCCTTTTGTAAGGACTTCCAAACATCACGATACTGAGCCACCTGCATCCAGCGAATCCCTGCGACTCGCTTGATATCAGGGATATAACATCATAATGTTTATGAAAGCCAATGTATCTTAGCATTCACCTGGCTGCTCTTGTATATGTACCTACACGAGTACACGAGTTATATAGGTGGCAGGTAGCGAAGCGCGGGCGAGCATGATATCCCATTTTGTCTGACGAGACGGAGTAACTTTTCACTTAACATCACAACGACTTTGTCTAATCAATAAGTTAATGCATGTTGCATTTTACAGTTAATTTGCGCGAGCTTCGAGATATTCAGTTTAACTAGAGTTGAAGTTTGTTACGCATACTTCAAATTAATATAATACCAAAACTTTGATATTATAGGTACGAACTTGTAAACATTATGAATTATTTGGTTAAGTATGTTATTTTATGTAAACATACTATTTTTTTTTTGGTTGAAGTGAGTAAATGGTTCTCAATCTAATTTCATCATTATTTTTATCATTATCAGCCAATTTTAACATCTAACTGCAGGGCCAGGGTTTGTAGCTATGTGGCATGTCGATTTTCTTTCTACAAACGCTAACGCTTTGAAAAGTAACAAAATGTATGGGAATGACAGATCAGAGGGCTTAGTGGCAGTTTGATACTGTTACTGTCACGTAACGTAAACAATTCCATATAAATTTGCGTTAACGTCAACGCTATAGTATCAGTATGAAAATATTGAAAACTCCTACTAGGCACACCGATCTATAAATTTATCACGATTGTCGATAGCAAATGTCATTCTCATACATTTTTTACTATTCGAAGCATTAGCGTTTGTAGAAAGAGAACCGACGTGCCACAATTGCTACAGGCCCAGATTTCCCTATAGGATAGGGTATATGGCGCTTTCAATTTCCAAAAACAAGTCATCGAGCCATTCTCTTCTTTTCAAGAAATTCACAGTAGTCAGTGAGTTTTATCATAATAAACGTCACATTGTCAAACATTATTAACTAACCAATATTGTGGTAAAATGATCTTGTTTTGGAAGAAAGCTTAAAACATCGTGGCCAATACTAGCTTCAAATCACCTCTTGTAGATGACCGAAGTGAAGGGTAATCCTTTGTGGTAAACCATTAAAAATAAGATAATGATGACCACTAAATTCGGAAAAGCCAAGCGCTGTTTCTATTGAAACAGGAATAAGCAACGGAAACCCGAGCCGCGCGTGGCTCGCTCGACGTAATAGCAATGCCTTCGCGAAACGAAAACTTTCAAAATGCCCTCGCCCGGGCCTTTATTAAAACCTACGGAGCATATTGCATAACTGATGGCAATAACTAAGGCGACCGCCTCACTCCACGCCGCAACGAATTCAATATTCACAGAGAGTTGGAAAGTTTTATTATTGCGGCGTAAATATAATGAGTGCAGGTGAGGCAGTTTTGTCTGCTGGGATTTACTGGGACCGTTACGCTGCGGGAAGACACGAAATTAACTTATGCAGTGCTAAACGAAATGAGTTGCTAGTTTTAATGTTGGCTGTTAAGATTTTATATCATTTAGCTGTGTTTTGATGGGTTTTACTTAAAAGATGTTAGTAATAAAAAAACTTAAATGACTCTAAGGTTAAGAGGCTGGTTGCAACATCATGAGCTCTAGAGTTTGACGATCACTGCCCGGTGGACTGTTGACTTAGGTATTCCTACCACACGCTCACTCAGTTTAAGAGGAAAGGGTCAAATAATCGTCATCATTACTAGCCAATGGACACTCACTGCTGGGCATAAGCCTTATTTCAGACTTCCAAACATCACGGTCTTGTAGTAGCCCGCATGATGTTAGTGGGGGTCGACCAACATTGCGATAACCCGTGCTGGGGTCGCTATTGCAGAACATTGGAACCCCAACGTCCATGTGCTCTTTGATATAGGTCCTACTCGTATGTACCCCATAGCCACTTCAGTTTTACGACTCATTCCAACTTTGGTTCTTCTGCATTTCTCCTTATTTCTGATTCGATCACGCAGAGATATTCTGAAAAAAACTTGCGTGATTTGAAAATTTCGATTTTTGCAGGATTTTTATAAACTCATTTATTACTGTATTTATGTTTGGCAAATACATCTCAGCACTATGAGGCATTATTGCGCTGTATAAGCGTATACAGTCAACACAGTTAAATCAATGCTATCTTCGTATGGATTTTTTATACATAAAATACGACGTAAAATTTAATATAATTATCTTTCCTTTATTTTTGACAAATAAAAGCTTTATTATAAAGTGTCCAAACATTTTAAACGTCAGTATAAAGTATACGACCAGAAGGTATCCCCCATAAGACCCCAAGATACACGAAACAATATTTAAAGAAGGTCGCTCATAAATCAAAGTGCACCCGCGGTACGCATATTTCATACTTAATTCTTTCGCGGTTCAAAACACAGGTTTGGTATTTTATGAGCCGTCAATCTTAACTTGCTTGAACAGTTTGGTTGCACCTTTATAATACTAGCTAAATAAATTTATACCTGTAAATTTCTTGAATACAAAAATACTAAAACCGCAAAAGTAATAGGGGATGGAAGTAAGAGGGTTAAAAATTATTTACGAACTGTGTATGATTCTATTCTAAAAATTTTTTTACTTAAGTATAAAAAATATTATAATTGTATTGGTCAAGCCGTTTTGGAGCACGGTAATACGATATTTTAAATGTTCCATTGAATTTCTAATTTTACGACGTATAATGATATTGTGGATACTAGAACGCTAAAACGCGGCGTTACATCTTCACTTATCACATTGGCTAGCCAGTGCCTATCATCGTATTCTTTTACCAGGCCAAATCTATTTGTTAACCGACTTCAAAAAAAGAGGAGGTTCTCAATTCGTCGTGTATCTTTTTTATATATATATTTGTTACCGCATAACTTCATAATTTCTTAACTAATTTTAAAAATTAAATTTTCGTGAAAATAGCTTGAGTAATTTTGTGTTAAAATGAAAATAATTAAATTGCCCGTACTGTGGCGCTTCCGTTCACTGAACCGATTTTTGACGTTCACAAAATTACTGAACCGTTTTTTATGAAAATTAAATGCTAGGACACACTAAAAACAGAAATAAAATCTTTTTAACAAAAAAATTAACCGACTGATTTGATTGATTCGCTTTTTAGTTTATATTTGTGATTTTTATCACAAATATAAACTAAAAAGCGAATCAATTCATAAACTCTTAATAGGATTTAAAGACAATTCTTTCAGAAATGCCTTTAAACAATACGTCACTGGCTTGGCCCCGCCTTCAAAGTGATCAGAAGGTAGCACACACGATGTTATTTTTCGCTTTTTAGTTTATTTTTGTGTTTTGAAGTCGGTTCAATTTTTTTGTCAAAAAGATTTTATATATCTGTAGTCCTAATATGCATACCATGACATACCTCGAGACGAGAGATCGTCAAGAAGAAAAAATGCTGACCATCAGTGATGGAATTAAATTTATCGTCGTCACACACAAACGGGATCTGTGGACGTCTACCATTACACTGACTCGAGCTATAACCGAACTGGACTATATGGATGGACTTTTACAAGAAAAGCTCACATACCCAAATAATTTAAGTCATGTGTTTGAAATAATAACACATGTGGTTTAAAAGTCAAATAAGTTTTAACATATGAAATTCTCTACTTAGGGAATATTGCAACGTATAGGCGCCTAGGGATGGACGGATATTCGGAATAACAGATTTATGGCCCTCCTCACGGACAACCTAAATATAGTGTCTATAGATCAAAAGTTTCATATAAGTTATGGCCAATGTAGGAATTATTATGGTAATTAATACTAACGGCATTACCCGTTTGAACTTTGGAAATGCAAAAGTGTGTTTAGAAATGCAAAATTTTAAGTTTTCGACTATTATTACCACCATTAGATTAAATTAAATTAAGACGTTATCTTGACCTTTCAAAAGTGCTTGTAAACTAAGCCTAATTGAAATAAATGAACTTTGAATTTGAATTTTGTCTGTCTGTTGCTGATGGTCATATTTTACCGGACCGATAAAGGGAGGTTCTGATATCGCTATCGAGTGCTGATTTGTGGTAAAATAAAAAAATTATAAAAGAAAAAAGTGTCGTCAAGCTTTGAAAGGATTAAATATTTCAGAAAACTAACTCTGTTTTAGTCAAGACTACGTTATAAAATTATATAACAAGCGAACGCGACTCCAACCGCGTTTCCACAAATCCCGCGGGAACTATGGGTTTTTAGGGATTAATAGTTACAATTATGTTGCGCAATGACCGACCTCTATATTCCAATGAAAGATTCGTTACAATTGGTTCAGCTGTTCCAGAGATTAGCCCAGGTAGGTAAAACTCTTAAAAAGCTAGTGTGCGTTTAAGTTGGTAGCGTGTAAATAATTGTTAGCACTTTAGAAAACAAAGTTAATTTGAAATCACAGACATATAATTAAAATGCCGTGATAGCCCAGTGGATATGACCTCTCCCTCCAATTCTGGAGGGTGTGGATTCGAATCCGGTCCGGGGCATACACCTCCAACTTTTCAGTTGTGTGCATTTTAAGAAATTAAATATCACGTGTCTCAAATGGTGAAGGAAAACATCGTGAGGAAACCTGCACGGCAAAGAATTTCTTAATTCTCAGCGTGTGTGAAGTCTGCTAATGCGCATTGGCCCAGCGTGGTGGACTATTGGCCTAACACCTCTCATTCTGAGAGGAGACTCGAGCTCAGCAGAGAGCCGAATATGGGTTCATAAACGAACGACATATAATTAATCAAATCTTGTAATTATTATCTTGCGAATAAATTCAAAATTTTGCGAAATTTGGGTGCAAATTCACCGAATTTTAGACAAATTGCGTAGGTGTTGTCCCATGTAAATGATGGCTCATCACAATGGACTCCGAATAAGTTGAGCAGCTCTTTGATTTCCAAATTCACACCCTGCTTTACGCTCACTAATTTTGTTGTTCGGACACAATTTCGTGGGTCCCTCACAATAACAATTTCGCAGGGAAACTATTATAGTCGATCCTCTAGCCAGTAATTAATTTTGCTTAAAATAGACCAATTGAAGCGTAAAGATTTGTCGAGGGCGGCGGAGTATGAGTAGGTACCATTTTTGAATTAATATTAAATGTATTATCTAACGTGCAGCATCAGTAATGCTAAAAGTAAATAAATAGATATATATATAATAAATAGTATTGAGTGAGCCTACCTACACACCAGAGAAATTTTTTAATTCTCTACGTGTGTGAAGTCTGCCGATCCGCATTGGGCCAGCATGGTGGACTAATGGCCTAACCCCTCTCGTTCAGAGAGAAGACTTGAGCTCAGCAATGAGCCGAATCTGGGTTGATAATGATGATCGATTTATTAAGGTCTAAAGATTTGCAAAGCAATTTGTAAAGCAAATTTACAAAAGTTATCAAAAATCTTAATAAAAATAGTTATCAAGGCAGACAAAATGAATGATATTGATGGAATCTTATATCTAATGATACAGCTTTTGATATCATCATCATCATTGTCAGCCGATGGACGTCCACTGCTGGACATAGGCCTCTTGCATGGACTTCCAAACAAAACGGTCTCGAGCCGCCAGCATCCAGCATTGATATCTTCGGTCCACCTAGTGAGGGTTCGACCAACACTGTGCTTTCCGGTGCGGGATCCCTTGGGACCACAACGCCTATCAGCTCTTCGAACTATGTGGCCTGCCCATTACCACTTCAGCTTTGCGACTCGCTGAGCTAAAGCATAGCTCGCTCCATCGCCCGCTGAGTGACTTTGAGCCTTCTTATAAGGCCCATAGTTAGCGACCAAGTCTCGGATCCGTAGGTCGTCACTATCGCTTCGCTTTTGATATTATGATCAATTTAAATGCATCAAGAAGTCATGCACAAAATAGTTAAGAAATCATAAATAGCATGCAAGAGATACTCTAAAAACAGTTTCGTTTCAGCACGTGCGGCATACATAGCCGCATACAGTCGACAGTCGGCACTCGCACGGACAAAGTTTGAGGAACAAACCCGCAACTCGCCTACTCTACCTACTCTACCTACCACTTGTATAAGAGT